>NW_026857405.1:0-67126 GCF_026571515.1 Ruditapes philippinarum
TAATAGTAATAATAAAAGATGTAATGAAACTGAATATCAATGCAAGATCTGTCACTAGACAGCATATACTTATTATAAGTCTTGTAAAAGGTTATGACAAATGCTCCCCTTTTTTAAGAATACAGCTAAAAATGCAGTTACCACAAAATATAAACTAACCTGTTCTACTTTACTTTGAATTGTGATGTTGAATTACTTTCAACTGAAGATAGCATAAATCATATTGCATATTAAATGAGAAAAATAGTAACAAACTGGATAAAAAGGAAGAATTCAAAGAAACCACACGTCAACACCGGGTAAATGTGAACAAAATTTTAATAATGATCTACCGGTTTCGAACCTATCTGGTTCTTCATTAGGATAAAATCTACAAAAAATAAATCTAGCTTAAGAATAAAAATTGTGTAAGATGGTAAAACACGTGAGATATAAAAATTGTTGTAACACAATAAAGTTTTCTAAAAATAGAGTTTTGGAAAGTTGCCAGGAAAATTATGGAGATGTGCCTAGTTTCGTAGTCTTTTTTTAAAATGTTGTTTGGAAAAAACCATATTTACTGTAAGCGTTGATGATCAGTTCATTTTCACTATTATACATTAAGTGTTCATCCTCGCAGATTGTTGATGATAATGAGCTATTACTTGGTGATTTGGTGCTGTCTGTTTGTAGATATTCTTCAGTTCGTGGTGTTGGGCTTAACGGTTAGCATTATCATACATAGCACAGCATACCCACGATAAATTTGTGATATTTTCTGACTCGCTTTCTGTTTTAATATCCATTAAAAATAAAAAATCTGACAATATCATGGTAAAGAAACTTCTTTTACGATTTCATGATATACTAAAAACAAAATATGTTAAATTATATTGGATTCCAAGTCATGTAGGAAATACGAGGAAATGAAAAAGTAGATGCTTTAGCTAAACAATCATTAAATTTACAAAAAACTGATTTATTGTTACCTGCTTGTGATTTTAGACCGGCTATAAATAAACTCGTATCATCTGAATGGAAAGCAAACTGGACAGTGCCGTCTTTAATAAACTTCACGATATAAACCCATCTCTTGATGTGTCACCATCTCTATCTCTGTCGAACCGCCGTGATCAAACACGTTCTCCTCGATGCCGAATTGGACACACTTAAAAATTACCCACTCTTATCTCCTTACAAATGACAAATGCCCCTTTCTGTGTAGGTTTGTAATGAAAATTTTACTGTCAAGCATTTTTCTTCTTGAATGTCATGATTTTGACAGGCCCGTAATAGATGTTATTCTGTTAAATTCACTCAAAGAACTTTTTAATACAATTCCATCAAAAAACATAATTGATTATTTGAAAGAGATAAACTTGTATTCTAGGATCTAATTGGTTCACTTCTATTGTCATTAACAAAGTTTTACATAACATTTTAAGCCTTTAATAGCATTCGGCACAATATGGCCAGTTATGTGTTGACGTGCCGTAAAAATCCAAACAAACAAACAAACTGGTCAGGAAATGATAAAGTTTAAATCTTCTATCTTTGTTGTTTTTAAGTTTTCTTCCTTTTTAAATTTAATTGTCCGGTCTTGCCTTGAATGATTCTGAAAGTTGGTTTCTTGAGAATAGTCATCTTTTTGGGAGGGTCTTTTGGTGGAGTCATGGATTTTTAAACTTTTACCATTATAATCATTTTTCCTCACGTAGAAAATGGATATTTCTCGAATGACGTTTTAATGAGTCTCTCCTTGCTAAAAGTTTTTGACACCAATCACATCTAATATTGTATGTTGTCTGTTCATTTTTTTTCATTAGTCTTCTTGGGGTTTGTGTTGAATTTACAACTAGTTTGCACGTATTACATATGTGGATGTTGTCTATAAAATTCAGTTGTTCTAATTCTTTTTTGTGTAGTCTTCTAATTTCTTTGCATACAATGTATCTTTTAAATCAAATTTAGTCCGTCTGGTGTTTTTGTGTTGAGCTTCTTTATCCATAGTTCTTCAGTTCGTAACCTTTTGTTTAGATTGCGCTCCGTGTTTTGTATTATCGTAATCGTGATGTTCGTGACGTCGTGTTCTGTGCCGAAATGGCGCGCAATTGGCTTAAATGTGTTTTTCGCGCGAATATCCGCCATATGACCATAGAGTCTTTCTTTTATAGTGTTGCCCGTCTGGCCACCGTACTGAATGTTACATTTTTTGCAAGTTATAAGGTATACAATGCTCGGAGTTTGACATGTAAAATGCCTTTGAATTTCAAATATCTCGGACGTTGTTGTTTTTCATGAATTTACAAGCAAAACAATTCTGTTTGAATACGTAGCTTCCCTGTGTTAGTTTCTTGCAGTTTAAAGCTGACTTGATTTAATTTATAGATCTCTCATGTTTTTCGTTTGACGATGAACTGCTAGAATTTTGGCATTTTTAATGAAGTTATGGATCTGTTCTCTTTGTAGAATTTTAAGAAATGTATTGAAAATCTATTGCGCTGGCGGAACGAAAGGGTTGTAAGTGGTGTTGAATGAAATGATTTGTGTCTCCTGATTTCGTGGTTCTTTGTGCGTAAATAGATTATTTCGATTCATTTTCCTAGCTTTGCTAATTGCGTGTTTTATTAGTTTACAAGGGTATCCTCTCATTCGTAGGTTCTTAAATAGGTTTTCCGTACATATATCTAAATTTTCATCTGAACTGCAGATACGACATATCCACACTGCCTGACTATACGGGATGCTTTTTTTCTGATGTATAGGGTGGTATGATGTATATATAATGCTATTCCATGTGTGCGTCAGTTGGTTTTGTGTATAATTACGCCGTTTTCATCTTTGAATACTGTTACATCTAAAAAGTGCGCTTTCTTATTACTTATTTCATACGTAAATTTGATAGAGGGGTGGAAATCGTTGAGAAAAATAGTAGTGTAAGATAAGATAGTATTCAATCTATTATGTTGCTTTAATACTAATATTAACTTATAAAAATGCAGATTATATGAGTCTGATTGTTTTCAAAATATTAACAACATTTTATGTTAAGTTAATTTAAATTGAATTGCATGTAAGCATTTACAAAAACTCAATTTTCGTGTATTGGCTGAATTTAGAAGAAAGCAGTCTGGCCAGACACTTGTTGAAAATATTGAAAATATGTTTCACTGCAGTGAAATATCAATTTTTATAGTGAAATTACTAAAATCATTACACAATTTATTTCATCAAAATTCCTCAATTTTTTACTTGTTACTATATAATAAACATTTTTTCATTGTATATAATAAAGTGGCCAATAATACCTTCTCCTCCAATGCAAACATATTTATTTGGTTAGCAACTCCCCCTCCTGTTTTTCTCATCTCCTCTCACTTTTTGACTTCTTTCGACTTCGTTTGACTCTAAGAATAATACTAAGACATTTAGATATCACAGGTTAACAAAACTTTTTGGAGAAATAAAATTCAAGTTTGTTAAGTTGACTGTCACCAGGACATGTTGAAAGAACATAATTTTCCACAGAAATATCATGTGTAATTGAAAAAATTACAATTTTAATTTGTCACTTGCCTTCAAGTTGTAAAGTCATTTGCATTAAATTGATTTGAACAAGTTGTAAGGTTATATCAAAAATCTATGTGCTTAGTTCAACACTTTTTACATAATTATATAAAGCATATAATCCTACTTACTTTCAGATCCCTCCATTTCTTTTCAACCTGTTGAACAGTTCTTGAGTTGCCCCCAACTGCATTTATTCTGAAATTATGTTTTAGATAAAGCTAGTTGGCTGTAGTAAATAACAAAAGCTCAGTTATATGAAAATAAAATGCAAGTCAATGGTCAAATAATGACCAGTCAGGTACTTGTAAACAAGAGTACACTGTCATATCCTAGTCACTTCCTCATTTTACTGTTATTAATATGTTTACATATCCTATTAAAGGTTCTATATATACTTGGAGGTACTTTGTACCAGGAATATCCAAATATTACAAATAATTCTTAACTGAGTAATTTCTATTGTATGCAAGTGTATTGTAGATTAATATTATAGTAAAATATGGCATTCCCTGTATTGTTTTATCTTAGAAAGCAAAGATGGTTACCACTGATTTTTGGTTCTGAACAGAACTATAATTTTTTATGTTTACTTAAAATTTATGTTACTGTAGATAATGGTTATTTTTGACGAAATAACGGTTTTCAGCTCTTCTGGAAAACATTTTTCATCCTTTGATTTCTTCAGTATTATTTTTTTATGGTCAGCCAAATCAGGCTTAAATTCATTCTACTGCAAATAAGTAAATTTATGATTTGCACCCATTGATACAACATTATGATTGCCGATATGGTTCATTACCATCTCGGAGGGTAAATAAAGAAATCACACACACATACACACACAACTTAAGAGGTCAAAATCACTTTCCTCAAATCATTGGTTGACTCATCAATGTGTATTATATTAAGAACCTTTCACTGGGATGTTAGATGTACATCCAATAAAATTTACGATAGATCATACAGTTCATTACTAAAATCTAGATTCTATACAAACTATAAAAGTGTAAAATATGATCATCACAATATGTAGTCAAATATGATTCTTTAATGTATATATATTAAGTTTAACTGGCCGGACTTCTATATAATGCCGTACAGTATACTCACTTTTGCGTAGTATCCGCCCAGAAACGGGTTCTGTCGGCAGTACTGTAGTTGGTTGAAATTTTGGAATCTAAATTTTTGAAATAAACAACTGTTTCCACTAAAACAGTTGTTTCCTCCGTTTCCCATTTGGGTCTTTTGGTTTTTATCATGTCCATGCTGAATTGTTTACTTTATATTGTTTTCGTTTGTCACTTTTGACAGGTGTGAAGTGTGAATTTTTGTTTACGACAAAGACTATGACATCGTAGAAACCCCAATTCACCGACACGTTTCATAAAACGGTCGTACGACATTGTCGCAGATGTACGACACCGACAAAAAATTGTCGTAGACAAAAATTCACTGGTCACAGTTGCGGCGGATTGTACATGTTATAGAGACGAAGTAATGGTTTTTGACGGTGAGGGAAATACAATAGGCAAGACATTCAAATGCACGAAGAAGCAGTGATTTTTCTTAATAGTGACAGCCCTGTTATTAATGGTTCATATGATATTTTGTTTTCCAAATTTATTCTTAATATGATGTTTTGCACAGTTAATTTTTGATCTTTTCAAGGGATATGGAATGCGACATCTTTTATAACTCTTCATTTTTAGACTTAATATAGTAGCAAAGTATTTCAAAGATTCTTTTCTTTACTACGGTACTTAATTACATGTTGAAATCAGTCATGCATCTTTATAATGTACAATCAATTTAATTTCTAGGGTATAAAAAAGGTATGAATTGAGACTGAAAATTCTCATTTAAGCCGCTGGTTCACAGACACTTATAAGGTACATCTTATCTCTTGTTAGAACTTAGCCATTTCTAGTTGAAAATAAGGGAATAATTTTACTTTTTTGCCAGGGTTTCTAAATTCTAAAAGCTAAAAATCATTGTCAATTTACCTAAAAAATATGGCTTGTTAGTTAGGTAGAATAAAATAGAATTTTAATATTAAGTTTTAAATATTTGAGTTGTTAATTTACTTTAGATAAAAAAATTAGACCATTATTGAATAGAAAATAAATACAGATTCGAACCTTATACTTGTTTCTTTGTACTTTCTGTTGGAGAAGAATTTAACAAATTGTAAAGCATCTTGGCAAAAACGGGAGTTAATCCTGTTAAAATTTGATTAACACAGATGACTTTGATTTGCTTTGAGTGTTAGGCTTAATGTTTCTATAGAACGTATAGTAAAAATAAATTTTGTGGTCTGAGGCCTGTTGTATTTATTGATATTATTTACGCATGCGCGCTAATTCGAAAGTATACATTTTAAACAGGTAGATAATAAGTTTCAGTTGTTTAATGCGATTAATAGTTTTTGTGCAAAATGAAGAAAAGAAATGAAGATGAAACAACAGAAAGACTGATTTGCAATGCCAAGGTAATTTCCGTTGTTACTTTATATCAGAAATACCGCCTCCGTGGTCGAGGGGTTAGAGTCGATGACTTCTAATCCAGTTACCTCTCTGGCGTGGTTTCGATCCCCGGGAGATGCTTTGGTAGTTTAGCGCGGAGGAAGGTTGTCTAGTACTGGTGTAACTCTCCAGGAACGATGGTTAGGAAACTACCCGCCTATATGACTGAAATACTGTTGAAAAAGGCGTAAAATGAAACAAACAAACGAACAAACAAACTTATATCAGAATCTGGTGTACATGTATAGAAGTATTACACAGCGGTTGGATACATCTTTGTTTTTAAAGCAGATCTGTTGAAAGGTTAAAATACATCAATATTGTTATATCTAGTTGCAATGAATATGCGATCGTATATAATACAAGAAGTTAAATTTTCGTTATGTCAACTAGGATATGTGATTTAAAACTAATTCGTTTAACTTTGGTAATGTCTTCCTTGTCGAGTTTAAAGTAAATTAATCTTGACGATCACTATATTTAAATTATCCTATACTTTACATGGTGTATTGAATCTCGTCAACCTACCTGTGCATAAAAGTAGATGTATAGAAAATTTAAGTTTAGATATTTAGTATTATGATTCCTCATTGCAACAGGATTATAAATACGGCGTAAAGCTTTTCAGAACACATGGATGATTTATGATGAAATATTCGTACAAAATGGTTATCGATCATATTAATTTCAACTAATAACAAGCTTTAGAAAAAAATATAATAAATCGATTCATTTTTGTTCTATATTGATTAATTTAGGTTTTTAGCAGAAATACAGCTTATTAAAATATAGCTTTTAAATGCATACAGATATAGCTTAAGTTCCAAATGCAAAACTATATTAAAATGCAAGTCCTTCTTACAGAAAAGAAATCAATGCTTTAATTATAATTTTATGAACACTTAACAAGGCCTACAGAATTGTAAGGTGTTAAAACAGACTTAAAAACAACCTCACGTTATTGATAACTGTTTATTGATAATTAAATATCTATAATATATCCACTGCAAAAAGGAAAATACATGTTTCAATGATTTCAAATGTGATATATTTAAGCAATGTTGTCATTGATGAATTTCAGAGAAGGGTTTTCACAAGCCTTATCGTACTTGTTATTGTGGAGTTGATAGTTCTGCTGGTTCTTGTTGTAATCTGGCGAGATCAAAGAGATAATCAGTTGGCACCTACACAACAGCAAATGTGTTACCCGCGGGTCAAGTTAATAGTGGACGATAATACAGCTTGTCCGGAGGGACTCGTGTCTAAATTTGATGACACTAAGAATGAAACAACCTGTTGTGGAAAACTGAATGAAATTTTAGATTTGGTCGCGAATAAGGTATTTATTGATTAAGCAATTTATTACAATTTCTTATTACCAACATTTATCTGGGTACAATATACTATTTCACGTATAAAACATATTTAGGTTTACAAAATGGATCATATACTAAAGAGGCCCTTCGGATTAGATATTGTTTAATATGTCAAATATGAATAAATTTATCAAACACTATACTTTTCAAATGAATGTAATACATGTATTGCAGACTGTACGAGACAGATATAATAGTGAAATAAATCCAGGTGAGATTCTACGTTTCTTTTGTCATTTTCATAAGTAACAATACATTATTAAATACGAAGCTGTTTCTTTGTTTGATGGTAAGATAGTATGTAAAAATTAGGCCATGAGTAGTCTGTTTAGAAACCATATGTCACACATGTATATAAATATTATAAACGGTAGATACTTTGCAAATAATCATTCTGTTTTAACTATTGCGATGATATAAAAAATAACCCGTTTAACTCGTTTTAATACGTTTAAACAGAAATAAGAACATATGATCCAAAGGCATTTAACTGTCGAGCAACAGAACAAAATATGGCTGTATCCAGATTTTGTTTAAGACAGAACCGGAAAGCAGGTAATGCCTTATTTTATTTAACTGTCATCTTTGGAACGAATGTCACATTTACTATTTGAAACAATAATATAAAAAAAAACAAAGTAAAGGTTTAATTCAGATATTATTTACATACTGTATTGTTTTTTCTACACAAATATCAAGTAAAGGCTATACACTTATATATCATCTAAATAATGTCGATTTAACAACGGATTACATTTTAACGCACTTCACACTATTCTAAATCAAACAGATAGGGCAATCATACTAAATAAAGTATGCCGGTATATAACGGACACGTGACTAAATGATAACAAGTCTCCTTTTAAAACGCCGAAATGTCATTTAAAACGACTAAGTCATCTCTTCACACCGATTTATATACGAATAAATGCGTCTTTAGACTGTAGTGAGTTAAAAGCTATATTATGTACAGGACAAAAGAATGAATGCTCACGCGTTATATTACTTCAGGAAAATGATGTAGTTCAACATATTTCTATCAATGTCTTTTTTATACAAACATGTTAGAATGAAAAGATATATTAAATTTTCATGCATTATAGTATAATATTTCAAGGTTTACCGTTCAAATGCTTTGTATTGTAATTAATCACCGATGCATATTGGCCTTCGTGATTATATTCTTACGCATTTGAACACGAACAGTTCAATATTCAATAACAAAAATCTTGAAGTTGATATCTATTCTCTAAACATTACTGTATTCCTTCATCGCGTCGGGGAAATGAACGTTTAACATCCGTGTGACGCACGTTAATCACACGCTAGATGTGTCAACCTCATTCAAAAACGTTCAAAGATGGAACAATTTAAACATTCAGAGAGTGTTGAACAAAACCGAACGTCACGGTGTGACGGACCTTAACATCCGTGTAGCAGACGAGGATTTTCACCACTTAAATGTTTTAAGAAACTAATCGTCAGAGCTGGACGGCATTATTGCTTAAATGTTGAGAAGCTACAATGTTTGATATACAGTAAAAAAAAATTGAAAACCTGACTATCCCCGTACTATTAGTCCGGTTGTTTAATTTTACAGGATTCTGGTTTTCACAAGTTAAATACGACATCAGTTTTTGTTCAAACATTTACTATTCAAACCTTTTACTTTGTTGCATCAATCAAATGACACAACTGTGTTAGCATTACTTTTTTGGCCTGAAAAATACCTACTAAATACAGTTATGTTACTTTTGTTTGCAGTTTCCACAGGTTTGGCTCACAAACTATTTTGGGAAAATAATCATAAATCAATGGAAAGCTCTGGATTAAGGTACTCGGAAGAAGATGGACAAGTCATTGTAGAGGGTCTAGAAGAAACAGAAAGTTACTATATTTCGTTGCAGCTAAAATTAAATATGAGCACAGCCACTGATATATTGGATGAAACAGTTAGGCACCGTGTGCATTTGCTATCTGATGACGCGTCGGCAGTTCTTCTTGAAGATGTAACGTCACCTTGCATAATGACGTCACATACTGCATCAGGAAAAACCAGCGTTGTTGGAGCTGTGTTCCGACTCAAATATGGTGATCAGTTATATGTGACAACAACCCATCCAGAAAACATAGTGTCTGATCCACACAGCAATTATTTCAGCATACATAAGTTATAAGTTGCAGTTATGTTGAATGTTGTCAAACGATCATAAACCAACTATTTAAAGTCTAAACATGTGAAGACTATTGATAAAGATCTAGATAAAGATCTACATAGATTCTAACTCTATGCTGTACAAATTTGTTAAAAATCATACTACACCATACAGTAAAATCTTAAAACAAATGGCGTTTTGTTTCCAAATTGATTTAATAAATAAACAAAAAGTCTCAAAAGCATATATATCTAATGATTGTTTTAATCTTGATTACACGGCCCACTAATGTTTATTACCAGGAATCTATTCACTAAACGCATATAATCTTAACGTTTTATTAACTTTGTTTCAAACAAGTCGCAAACACACTGTCAGCCCATTACATACAAAAACGTAAATGTTTCTTTGGTTACCTTGCTAAGGCATGCTTAGAATTAAATTGTGTACTCCTAACAAGACAGATGTTATTAAAGGAATGTCATGAATAAAAACAGAATATAAATCAATGTATGGTGAATGGGCATTGCCTTCGCTATGAATTGAATTTTATGGTTTTAAATGTTACAACATTCATTCGTCAGACACAAGTGAATATTTTGGAAACAATATGAAATACTTGTAGAGAGCCCTTAAAGACTTAGCTCATATGACATAAGGATATAATGTTGTTACACCAATAAAGCATATCAAAACTGTAAAATTAAAACAGTTTTAGTGACAACAACAAAAAAACGGACAAATAGTGTCATCACAATTATATTGTAGAACAAACAATATGAATATAATATGCTCTAATCGGTTGTGTTCATGAATACACATTCTGTTAAGATTTGAACTCGTTAGACATAGTATTTAGAAACGTGCAAAGTTTTCTATAAATAGAATGATACAGAGAAAATGTATTGTTTATGCTACGAAGCCCAGAAGAATATTAATGTTTTGTTAGTGCCCTCCCTACGCAGAGATAAGATAAAACATAAATTAATTTTGAAATTTAATTGCTCGATAATAATATTTTCCCTTTTGATTGTCTTCAGATATATATATTCCCCTACGTGTTAGTTAATTCACTGTTTAACAAAGAAGAAACTGATAAAAGGACTAAACAAAATGCCCTTTCCAGTATGCTGACGAGCATGTTTGTATATATAATTGCGTATTACATGTAAATCTCTATTCTGACAATATTTGACCATAGTGTCTGACAATATTCGACCATGTACACAATGGTCAGATTACTGTTTTGTAACATGTCCAGCGGGTTGGTAAAAAAGTGAAAGGAAAATCTTAAGTGAAGTTTCATAAGTCTCTAGGATAATTTTTAACTTCGGTATTTGTATTCTAAAACGTATATACGTTTTAGATAAGTACATGTTTATGCCAGTCCTTTGGTCAGCAGACATTTCAGTGAAAAAGGGAAGGGGAATGGTGGTCATCCTCATGGGACTTTCTGAAAAATTTGGTCGGTCAACCGTACATAACAAGATTATTTTTTATATGCCAGGCATATCTTTTTCCTAGACAAAATAAATCAGAATGAATACTCTATTTTAAAGGGATCATTTCTTATAATGTTAGTATATCTTAAAGACAATACAGCAGTCTGACAAAGTTTCGTTTATATTTAAATGACATTGTGTAAACGTGATAAAATGTACAACAGTTGCAAAATTGCGTGTTAATCTTTAATCTACAGCTAAAAATACAGCCAGGTAATCATTATACCTGGAATTTTAAAACTGGGTCGATATAAAGTATTTGAATAAACATGTAATGAAATATGATCGCACAGTGCCTAGATCCCCAACCAGTCTAATTCAAATTATCAGATTAGTGGGTACAGCAAGAATTTCACCACAACATATTTGTGAACAAGATAGCACAGGTCCATTTTTGTGATAAATTCTATTGTTATTCAATTAAAAGGTCAAAGTAGGTATCTATCAATTATAAATATATAGTATAACAACCTGTAACTTATAAAAGACATTTAAACGCATTACTCACCAGACAGGACCAGTGCCATAGGAGCTATGTCCCGATTCATTTCAATTTGAATTTTCAGATACGTTGATCACATTTCACCCTTAAATATTTCGTAACAAAAGGACACATAACAAAGCTTGTGGTTAAACTAATTGTTATCTAAACAAAAATCAAATTAGAGATTCATCAAAAACATCATTAACGCGATTTACAATAAATCATTATAGTCTGCACAATTTTGTTTCAAGAGATTGTTAAACTTAAAGTATTTGCAAAAAAGTAGGTTAAAAACATCTAGTGGTGTTACATATATTAAGATACTACACTATGATTATTTTATATGAATATCATCTGTTATCCTAAAAGTTTATGCTAAATTAGGGTACTTGTTTTTTAATGTTATATTTATGTAATAAAAATATGTAAAAGATAAATGTTGACTTATAGTAAAAATCATAAAAATGCAATTCATTTGTGCAAATTAGAAACGCATTTGTTTAAGACGTCCTAAACAGTGACAAATCAGAACTATTAGATATTTTGATAAATACTGATGAACACAAATAAAACATACAAAATGGAAATAGGGATTTGTGATGATAGTCAGTTATAAGTCATGATTTATGTGATATCGCACGTTAAAATTCAGAACTATCCACATTGTCTATCAAGTTACATGTTAATATTGATGTATGACTTATACATAGGTAGATCTTGATAACCTTTTGATTAAGCTGCAAACATCTGCATGATAAAAATGGATACATAGTTTGTTTTCGGACGTTTCACTCTCAGCACACATAAACTAATACAGTTTACCTACCAAATATATAATTCATGTATTTGCTTTCACAAATTCCGCTTCAGTAGACAATTTCGAAACCTTTATGTAAACTTTAAAAAAAATACGAATCATACCAAGCCTCTGTGTTAACAATTTGCGACAGGTAATTTAAATCAATCGGGTTTACCACACTATAATATTTTAGGTTTAATTTTGTATTGTGATTTTAAATGCTTTGTAAATTTAAATACGTTTAAATTGTGTTTGAGCTCGGACAAGAATGAGGAAATAAACGTTCGTGAAAAGTTATAAGGAAAAATGTACGATTTTAAGGTAATATATTGTAATGATCTGTTTGATAGTGTACAATTAATTTTATGATACAAAAACGATTTTTATCTCAGAGTTCAATAAAATTAGAAGCATAGCTACAAGATTATTTTATTATCATATACATAAAATACGAACGGATTAAAAAAATCACCATTGGCATGTGATAAAGAAAACAATGAATTTAACGTTCCCATGCCATCTTTTAAAATATGGAACCCAATTAAAGAAAATATAAAGAAGCTGAAGGAATGTAGTGTTGAGTCAAATTCAGAGCTAGATTTTATAAGCCTTAAGCTATCTATAAATTGTATAATAAAACATGTATACATTTTTAGATTGTGAATATGTGATATGTGCTGAACAATTAATATTGACTTTGGCGATTATAATAATTTCAGTACATTCTTCAGTAATTAATAAAACATGAAGTTATTTATTTCGATATCGGAAGTTACTAGTATCAAGTTTCATACTGAAATATCTACTGTGTATTTGCTGTTAAGGTGTATATAAAATAACTATATGTAAAAGAACTGCAGTTGGTTTAAAGACAAAAGTGGATTAAGATAAATACACTATTGTACAAAATGCCTGATTGTAAAAATTCTTAAAGCTATTTACCGCTGAGTTTCAGTTATTTCATAGTCTTCTGTCTTCTTTTTCTGCAGGTAACCTGCAAATTCTCGTTTTGTACAAAATATATCTCTATTAATATTCTCTTCTGCTGAAGTTTCCGCCGTTATCGGGACAGATACACTTGTCCATGCAGTGTCATGGAAAGTTGAGAAATCACAGTTTTCAAACCTCTTTTGATAAACCTTTTTTGCAACTTATTCCTGACAACCATAAAAGATAAACATAAAAGTTCGTTATATAACACACACGAGTATTGAATTGACACAGTGATTAAGACTTAGGATATCCATAATTCAGATTAGGTCCTACAAATAAAAAAATACATCTATTATGTATTTTTAGCGTGAAAGATGTATCATAACATGTATCATAGTCGCTGCTAAAGTACAAATGGACTTTCACGTAATACTTGTTGTATTATACTAAGTCAAATAGCAATAAGTTTGGCTCCAAGACAATAAAAAATGTGTTACCCACAACATAAACTATTCAGAGGTGATGACATAAATGTATCTTGTTCTATTGGACTGGAGTGTAGCGTTGTATATGAAATAATTTGTCATTAAAGTAACAAGCGTAAACAAAATGGCATTTGTTAAACGACTTGATATTGATATGCTAACTGATATGATAAAACTAAACAACTTGTCATAAAACCATATCCATGTTTGTTGAAAACGGAATAAATTAACATTAGAACAATAAAATAATATAATAAACCAAAGTTGTTTAGTTTAATAAATACAAGCTGTAGCAAAATTTATGTTTAGTATTATTTTATAGAATTATTTCGTTTATATCATCAATTTCGATTTTCAGTACAAAAGATATACCCTGAAAATACTTCTCAGCTTCGCTGTATGCGAAATTGTCACTCTTTCAGTACTTGTTACATACTGGCGAGAGCAAAAGGAAATAAGTTTGGCTCCAACACAACAGAAAAAGTGTTACCCACAACATAAATTGTTCAGAGGTGATGACAGAAACATTGCTTGTCCAGGAAAACGTATATTTGCAAAAGACAAATCAAAACAGAATTCATACTGCTGTGGAGATACGAGTGACGTTTTAAACATACTCCTGAATAAGGTTATTGACATAATATTCCTTTATATATCCCATATATCAATTAATGGATAAGATATAATGTAAATAAAATCATATCATAGGATACGTCTTTTGTATAGGGATTCGATTATTAATCAATGGTTAGCCAAACTATTAATGTTTATGCTACAAATAAGCTGTTTTTGGAAAGATGTATTCATGTTAATTGATAATTATTAAGAAATATACTTTGTAAACCTCTTTTTACTCATTGTATTATCGGTCAAAATAGATCAGTAATTGTTTTAGTCATTGCAAAGTATTTAACAAATCATCTACGGCGTTTCATTAAGGTTCAAGTTCTAAATTGTACATTTTGATAATTACTTAAATTGACATTATGCTTATTTTTTCGTTGTCAAGTTGAGCTTAACTTACTATATATTGAGAAAGGTTGAGTATTATAATTCAATGCTACTTAAATGCAATCTGTCTCATTAACAAAATTCATTTCAGACTGTTTTGGAAAGATTTGATAGCGATGTTAATCCAGGTAAGAGTCAAAGTATGATTCAATTTTTGTTTGTTTTAAGTTTATTTTTACAACTTTATTATCTAAAACGTCTAAGAAAACATATCTTGTACTACCATTAAAATTTTATTTCCAACAATTTACATTTTATAAATTACTGATAAACATTGCTGATAACATGTTTGTTCATAATCTTTTATCTCTGTTTATGATGCTCTATTTAAAACCAAAGAGTTAATGTTTTTAATTTATCATTTCACAGAATCGACTTCCTTTGACCTGACTGACTTTAATTGTTCATCGTCAAAACACCAAACACCAGCACTTACACTAACGGGGGCATGGCACAAGAAATCAAGTAATGGTATGTTGTAATTTCCAACGACTTCCATTACTAAATTTACTTTTACTGTGGCGTGTTCATTAGGCACCTCTACATTATCATAATATAGTTTTGAACGTCAGTTAAACGTTAATTTTTGTTCTTAAATAACATCGATAGGGGTATATTAAAGTTAATCATGATATCTTTATGAACTTTTTTTACGTAGTGTCCACTTTATATTGTTGTAATATGTACCCATTACAAGTGAGTAACATAGATAAACATATTTAGTTTTATGAATAAGAACATAACTGAATTGTATTGATTGTTTTTTCTGATTTCTTAAGGCACACATGATAAAATATCTTGGAAGAGTGATCAGTCGACTAGTGCAAAGGCCGTATTTATGTATCTGGAAAAGGAAAACTCAGTTTTGGTTGAGGAAACAGGTTTTTTCTACATTTTGTCCCAGCTGGAAATATCAGTCGACAAGAATTTTAATAACATTGGACATTCTGTGCAATTATTATCAGATAACAGTACAGTATCTATTTTGCTTGAAGACTTATTTTCGCCTTGTCAAATTGCATCAGATGCTTCTCAAGAGAAGACAAGTGTTATCGGAGCAGTTTTCCAACTTAATAAAGGAGACCGGGTCTATGTCACTACTTCTTACCCTGATAATATATCATTTAATTTAAAGAACAGTTTTTTCAGCATATACAAGTTGTAGATACCTTTACAAAACTTGAAGTGTTAAAATCTTAAAGTGATTCGGTCCATGATGGATAATACCATCTGTAATACTTTAAAGAACTATGTTGTCAAACCTTAAAACAGAGAGCAAAAGAAGTACGTATATATGCAAGTAGATCTTGTTGGTAATCTTACACATTTTTTTCAGGTCATATATATATATATATACTAGTATTTGAACTACGTAAATTTAGTGTTTCCATTATGGATTAATCCCAGTAGGATTATACTGTTAGACTTTAAACACGACTGTACGTTATAATATTTATTTGCCTTCTTTATATTTCTAATGGTTTTCTATGTGTTTCACTCAGTGCAAAAATTAGCATCTTAAATAAAACTTGGATTGATAATGATCAGATAAAATTATGTAAAAAAATAAAACAAAATAGCAATTGACATTACGCCGCCTGTCAATCAAATTGGCATATAATCTTAACGTTTTATTCACTTTTATTCAACTGTCAGCCATAACATACAAAAGCTAAAAGTTTCCTTGGTGTCCATGCCAAGGGATGATTGGACTTGCAATGAAATATGAACTTCTAACAAGATTGATGTTATTAAAGGAATGTCATGAATTTAACAGAACACAATGCAATTTATGGTGGGTTGACATTGCCTACGCTATGAAATAAATTGTGCAGTTTTAAAAGCATTAGTAGTCTTCATTCGTCAGACAATTGCTTTGGAATCAATATGAAATAGGAAAATAAAACATTAAAGACTTAGCTAAAATGACATAAGGCAATAAAGCATATCAAAACTGTAAAATTGAAACAATTTAAGATACAACAAAAACACGGACGAATAGTGTCATTACAATTATAATGTAAAACAAACAATATGAATATAATAAAATGCTTTATTCGGTTGTGTTAATGAATACATGTTATGTAAAATAAGCAAAGAATTGAACTCGTGAGACATAGTATTCAGAAACATGGAAATATTCTACAAAAAGAAGTGTACAGAGAAAATGTATTGTTTATACTGTGAAGCCCAGAAGAATATCAATCTTATTGTAAGTGTCATTATTCAGCAGAGATAAGATTAAACATTTAAAACCTCCCATTTTCAATTGCTTAAAGATCCTGTAACTCAATTGTTCTGGTTTTATATCATTAATGTAATGCTCAAATGAAGATTCATCAATAGTGTATGTTCCAAAAAGCATTATTTGTAAAGATATTGCCGAATTTACACTTCATGTTAATAAAGGGAGGTTATAAGAAATGTATTTTTTATAAAGTCTTAGTCATTTTTTTAAATAAGAAATGAGTGCATATATTTTAATGATTACATGTAATGTGGACAAATATTTGCCGTACATATTTAACATATTCTTCGTTGTTTAAAGCATAATTATATACATTTAAAAATTTCACTTAAATGTGGTAACAACCTTAATTACAACATAAAGGATCTTTAATAATACTTTTTTCCCTTTTGATTGTCTCGACATATATATATATATTTCTCTTCGTGTAAATTGATTCACTATTAAACAAACGACTTTACCGAAATTCTTTTTTCTAGTATGTTGACGAGACATGTCAGTATATAATTATGTATATAATTATGTACAAATCTCTATTCTGACAATTCTCGACCATGTAAAAAATTGTCAGATAACTGACCTGTAACATGGCTAGCGATGGAAAAAAGGGATTCAATGGGACATCAAGTGATTCAAGGAATTAAGAAACTAACACTTAACTGTTTTCCTTAAACAGTTAACTATTTCATAAGACTCTAGGATAGTTTTTCATTTGGATATATTCATTCTAAAAATTATATGCATTATAATTAAGAACATGTTTTTGCCAGTCCTGAGATCAGAAGAAAATTTTAAATAAAAGGGGAGTGGGGGAATGGGAGGTGGGTAGGGGTCATCCTCTTTTGGGACTTTTGTGAAACATTTGGTCAGTCAACCCTATTATAACAAGATCATTTTTGTGTGTAAGGCATAATATTCTCCAACAAAAGTTACATCTTAAGCATGAATACTCAATTTTAAACGGGCCATTTTTTATAATGTAAGTATATGGGAAAGTCAATACAACAGTCTGACCATTTTTCGTTTATATTTTGATAGGTAATGTAAACGCGATGTTTTTTTGTGGTGATAATCTTTCAATCAGCAGCTAAAAATAGAAACAAGTAGTCGTAACAACTGGAAGTTTAAAACTTTGTCAACATAAAGTATTTAAATAAACATTAAATGAAATCTGATCGTACATTTATTATCAGATAACAGTACAGCAACTGTTCTCTCATTGAATATATACAATTAGAGACGACAAGCGTCATGTGAGCCCGATTTCAGGCCAACGAAGTTGATCGGTTTGATGTGATTTACATTCCACGCTTATTCATAGATTCTTACATGACCCTTACCATATCAATTTGAATAATCAGATTAGTGTTTTACAATAAAAATTTAACCACAAAATATTTCTTAACGCAAGAACGCATGACAGTTTGTTGTTAAATTTAACCTATTGATATTAAAACAAAAGATCAGATTTGGGTGACAGATCACATTGTTTTACATAATTTACAAAATAATCATTTTAGCCTGTACAAGTGTTTTAAATAAATATCTTAAAACTTTAAGTGTTTGCATACAACTAGATCAACACCTCTAGCGTGGTAACATATAAGACTCTATCAATAGTATACTTTTATTATTGTTTGTGTTCTTAAAAGTATATCCTTAATGCTGATACCTGTATTTTTATGTTATCATTTGTTTAATAAAAAAGTGTTTAACATATATCATACGTATGTTAAAAATAAATGTTGACTTACAGGAAAGTTGACTTACAGGAAAGTTTTTTAAAAAATCAATTAAGTATTGCAAATTTGAAACGCTTCTTTTAAGAAAAAAGAAGTCCTCGACATTGACAAATCAAAACTGTTACTGGAGTGTATTCTTTTGGCTCGCTTTTACTTTGTACATTCATAAGACTTTGTCTGTAAAAGAAAATGAAAATAGTTTTTAAGCAAGGAGAAAAAATATCAGTTTAGATTGTCATTTGGTTAAAATGATTTCTTTTTTAGAAGTGCACCGATTAAATAAAATTTAGCGTGTTTATTTGATGAACTTTGTTATCTATTAAGAATATAAAAAAAAATGCTACGGTCATTGTCACATACAAAAATGTGTAATATTCAGTTATTCACATCATATGAATTATTTGTATACGGCTGAAACAACTTTTGTACTGCTACGGAGTGATCTCCCCTTTCCAGACTAAAACATAAATACATAAAGGTGAATTCATGAAGTTGAAATCGTGAATTCATTAAGTTGAAATCGTGAGTTCGTGAAGTCGAAATTGTGAATTCGTGAAATTGAAATGGTGAA
The DNA here is from genome assembly GCF_026571515.1 of Ruditapes philippinarum. Lineage (NCBI taxonomy): Eukaryota > Metazoa > Mollusca > Bivalvia > Venerida > Veneridae > Ruditapes > Ruditapes philippinarum. The sequence goes on from NW_026857405.1 coordinate 19,379, forward strand.
TTCACATATTCCGTATGTTGTAAACGTGAACTCACGAACTTAAATTTGTGAATTCGTGGAGACGAAATTAGGAATTCAAGAAGTTGAAATTGCCCGTCTAGTCTCTCGTACATTTAAAACTGTAATTTCAGTGTATTGATTATTTGTCCAAAGCCAAGTCTTGGAACGGAACTTTACAAGTTGCCTTTATACCAAAAGGATTTGTGCAAATAAGCACATACATGGCTAGATTGTAATATAACTTAGCAAAAATGTTTTCCATGCTGAGTTGAGTTGTCTCTTGCAAAATGAAGTTTAAGGTCACAGGAGGTCAAAGGTCAAATAAAAATATTAATATTTGTTTGTTGGCACTGTATCTTGCTCATTCTTTAAAGGATTACACAATAATTTTGTACAAATAATCATCATGATGGGATTGTGTGTCGCACACAGAACAAAGGTCCGCCGTAAAACAGTATATGCTATGATTTCTAATATCATGTTTTACTTTTCATTCTGCAACTTTTATATGTTGATATATACATTTTTTAGTTTATTTTTGTTCTAAAAGTAGGAATAGTAGGAAAACAGTAGGAGTATGACAAACAAGTATGAAAGAAGCCAAAAGTAGGACTAATTTCAAGCCTGTATAATAAAAGTACCACAATGGCTTTAATCTTTGACCTAAAATGATATTAAATAAAAAGGCCATCTAATGGGCTTTTATCTTTTTTTTATTTATTTTTCTAAAAATAATATATATATAATATCCAATCCATAAAGGAAATCAAACCAGTATTTTTTTCATAAAATTTCAAGTCCCATAGCAAAAATACCACAACAACACAATTTATTACATGCACTTCTCAAGGTATTGAATGAACATACTAACGGATGGGAGGCGTTGTAATATAATGGTAGATCAACTTCTCATGTGTTGATGTTTTATTTAAAGTTATTTTTTAAATATGTAATTAATAACAGAAAAACACATTATTAAATGATAAAACCTTAACTGAATAAATAGAATATCCAAAACGAGTATTCGTTACTATTGGTTATTTGATAGAATTTTAAGTTTTTGTGCAATAACTTATCTAATTATTATATTTAACCGTTGTGAGAAAATTATTGATGAAATATTGAATAAGAATGTACTGTTATGAGGAAGTCCCCGTCGCTACAGAAAAACACAGACAAATTTGTGCTTACAGTTGGTTTATCGAACCAAATATTAGGCGTATAATAAGAAAACTGGAAATATTGTATATATTTTCAGATAGATATGAAAAACTACTCTTATATATCGTTTTGTTATCAAAAATAAACTAATCGAATATCTCGTTTAAAACTACTGATACTGTATTCGTTTGCATGTGCAGATCAGGTTGACGGTTGAATTTGCAGCAACAAATACCTAAATAACTTCCTCAATACTATAAAATTTAGTATTTTATTTTGACGATCATACACAATTATGAGTTCTGATCAGCAGCACAATACAATTCATCAAGAAATTACAATAGACAAGAAATATTTGAAGACAAACATGCTCATATCCACTATCGTTTTCGCTTTCGTCGGCCATTAGTCCGTATCGCATACTATATTATAATAGTATAATACATTAATTGACACTGTTGTTTTAATTGACACTGTGATTTTCATAATAATGATTAACATACAAACACAAAACTTAATATTTCATCAATATTGAATAAGAATGTACTGTTATGAGGAAGTCCCCGTCGCTACAGAAAAACACAGACAAATTTGTGCTTACAGTTGGTTTATCGAACCAAATATTAGGCGTATAATAAGAAAACTGGAAATATTGTATATATTTTCAGATAGATATGAAAAACTACTCTTGTATATCGTTTTGTTATCAAAAATAAACTAATCGAATATCTCGTTTAAAACTACTGATACTGTATTCGTTTGCATGTGCAGATCAGGTTGACGGTTGAATTTGCAGCAACAAATACCTAAATAACTTCCTCAATACTATAAAATTTAGTATTTTATTTTGACAATCATACACAATTATGAGTTCTGATCAGCAGCACAATACAATTCATCAAGAAATTACAATAGACAAGAAATATTTGAAGACAAACATGCTCATATCCACTATCGTTTTCGCTTTCGTCGGCCATTAGTCCGTATCGCATGATTTCACCTCTATTAAAGGAGTATCGCACTGCTATACGTTCGACCCCCTAACTCTGGTCAGACTGATATTGTTTCTTAATTATTACAGACTGGTTTTGAAAGATATAAAAGTAAAACTAATCCATTTGTTTACACAACATACATGTACATGAGTATAACTTTATTTTGTGATGATAACTATTTGATAGTAAGTATAAATACACATTTATGGCAATGACTTGTTTTGATTTAATTTGGTTTATAATAATAGATATATCTGTCAATATTTAGGGATTTTAGGATATTAAGGGAAATAAAGATATTGACCCAGATAGAATAAGTGTCATATGACCTGAGAAATCTTAGTTTTTCTTACGCCTGGCTACTTTGTTGAGTCAAAACACTTTTATATCCATTGGTTACGCCGTACTATGTCATAAAAACTAATGATTAATTAATGTAGCCTTACATTGGATATTTAAAAATAACAACTATACATGCCCTAGCAAAACGATTTTTATACCGCCAGTAAACTTACAATGATATCGAATAAGCATGAACAATGTAAACGACGCTAAAACATCGGAAAAAGAGATTAAAGGAACATTGAGTTTTAAGGTAATCCAATTTTATTGTATCATTTTCACCGTTTTTCGATGCGTATTTTTACATTAAACGAAAGTAGTTAATTGATGTATTTTACATTTTAGAAATACCATTTACGTTGCTACAATGATTTCAAAATTATAATTGATTTTTTTTTAATTTATGTTATTTAGTTGAATAAGTCTTTGTGAAACGAAAAAAGTTGTTTTCATTAAAATGAAGCTTATTATCATATCAAGATATATAATTATAATGTTGATATATAAAAGAATAAACATGTTTTGGACTGTACATAATATCATATGAATAGAGGAGCATTAAAATATATTAACCATTGTATATGATGTACCATGAACAAATTTTGCAACACTCACAAGAGACTGCAAAATACATATTTCGTATAATATACATACAACACATACAGATCACGTGATAAGCGATACGTATGATAAATGATTTTAACTGGCAGAAGCTTTTGTATCAATTTTAAACATAAAGCTGCCAGGCCAATTGTTAGTATTTTGATCATTAGCAATGCTTATAGATATGATTTAATTGGAGTGCGTTGCATTTACCTCAAATAAACTTTACAAAATACGCATATCAGATATTGAATAATTTATTGAATATTTCTTTAATAAATAAGGAAAACATAATGTTCTTTTGTTAAAATGCATAATGCATTCATGGTACGAACTGTAAATTGGCTAAGAGAGATGGAACAAATAACATTAGTTATTGCTATTAAGAATTCAATGTAGTTAACAACTGAAAGAAAATATTATATGACTATCAATAACAGATAAAGGATATTAAATGAGTGTAGGGTTATAACTGAGTTGAACCAAATTATAAAATGCGTCCATAAAATCATTTCGCGTTAAGTCAACGTAATGCATAAGCGTGATACTCAAAGGTGAGGTGTGTTTTTCACCTGCACACCGTTTTCCACGCATCCATCTTGCGTACGTAAAAAGCAAATTATTTCGTCCTTTTTCCGTTTGAAATTTGAATTTGAAAAAATGTCAAAAGATAATCTTGTGCCGTATTACAGTTCAATTAGCAGTAGTGAAAATTCCGTGTACTTTTCCAATTGATGGAGTTTACCTATACTGCATTGAAAAAAGTAACACTTATACTAGTCTAGTATAAGTGTTACTTTTTTCAATGCAGTATAAGTAAACTCCAACAATTGGAAACTCTTACCGAATGTATATACCATGTTTGATCGTTCTTTACAGTTCGTTTCATATTATACGTATCACAATTTTACATATTATGCTTAATTTTATAACTGGCATGCAAAATTGGTTATATTATGATGCCACTTTATATGTATGATAAATTGATGATGCCCGTTCGTGCCTGAAAAATGCACGGAGGGGGACCTGAAGTCTTCCTCCACCAGTAAAGCTGGAACGTCGCCAGATGACTATACTGTGTCGGTGTGACGTAAAACCCAAATCAAACAAACAAACATATTGATTGTATTATATAGTGGTCATGCATTGTCGGGTGAACAATCAAGAAGCTGGAATGACATGTTCACGTTTTACTTTATAGGACATTTGATGATGTTGAGTAATTTGATTGACAAGATTTTGGCGTTGCATTATAAGTAACAATTTGATAATATTATATAATTATTTGGAATAACAATATAATAACAAGTATATGAAAATATATATTATGCATGGAATATTAAAAGTTAAGTTTACTGTAAGAGGTGTGTCATTGTAATGATGTTATGAAATAATGCATTTTTTTATTGTTACACATGAGTATATTAAATGACATAAAGACATTGATGATAATGATATTGATGCGTTCTGAGACTCTCTGATGAGACATATGTTTTATCCGTATATTGGTCTTCGTACCTTCGGGTTCGATTAAGACCTACAAGGTACGGAATGTTTTAAAATTTTAGATGCGCTACTTAAACAATAAAAACTGAAGTGCGATTGCTAACATCATTTTCAAAGTCTTTTCCTTCCAGAATCAACTGTGTTTTATGTTATTTAAATGCAATTATAATCTCAAATTGTGCTCATTTAAATTGTAAGAACAAAAATTCACGTGGTGCTAGTTTATATAACCATTTTTAAATGTAAGTGTATAATATTCTATGTTGTTAATATGTACGTCATGTAAACTTGAAAGTAGATGTATGCATATATGTATGCTATATGAGCGTGTGTGTGTGCTTATGAATATCTTTTAATGTACATTATTGAAAGTTCGCTTTAGTACACTTTTTGTATTCTAAAGTGGTCCTACCTCATCACAAGAATAGCATCTTGTTGCTTCAGTCACATTTGATATATCGTATTCACATTCTTGCTCTTGCTTTCCTCCCTTTTTACTTTTCAATCCAATGCCACACTGTTCCTTATACTAGTCAGCATGTGGACTGTCGTGTATTCTGAGTATGTCAAATGCTTGCTCATCCGATTATTACCCTTTGAAAATGGTTAGCTCTCAGTATCTTTTTGACTTTACCTAAAGCACAACACTATTCAAAGTGAACTGATACTACAGGACATGGACGGTAGCTTGCATTACACGCTACCGTATTTTTACCAAAAAGAAAAACACAGATTCCCTAAAGAAAGCCCACACGAATACTAGTATGTTGCAGGCTCGGTTGATTAAGCCTGTTCATGGAAGGTACTGGAAATTGCAAGTTACCGTCCACGCCCCCTGGCCTCGGCTTAAGCAGAATTCAACATTTAACACGATAAAGGTAAAATTTTGAATTTAGAAACATCCGCAGATGTGTGCATATGGCGGTTTATTATGGAATCTTCTACGTGACACATAAGTGCCATTCATTGAAAAGCGGAGCATGGTCCCCAAGTAAACGATTGCGTTTGCCCTTAACGAGGAAACAATCGGTGAAACTTAATATATAGAATTTTGAGGGGGGATCAGAGGATACGAAACCTGCATATCACAGACAAAACGTCAAAACACAAATTTAAAAAGCAGGCAAAATATCCTGATGATGTTTAAACAGTGTTCAAGACGGAATTCCGGAACCACCCACGTTTGAAAAGGCCAAATCGAAGAATCTAAAATTCCACATAACATGTGTAACCAACAATTATGTCGTGCGGAATTATGTTCTAGGATCGAAAATATTACATCTTTGAGATTAAATATACGGGGCGACTTTTTAAAGCCGCCACACGGCACAAATAACACTGATGTGACAATAAAGTAAAGAAAACCAGAATCCCTAAAGAAAGCGGAAAACGTTACGTTTTTAGTTTTAAATTTATGGGTGACTTTTCAACTTTTTAATCTTAATATTTTATGAATAATGGCTTTTATTTTATTTGATTTATAACTGTTCACTAATGTGTTTTCGGTACAATTATTTAAATTTTTACGCTTAAAATTAAGCATGTCAACATTTTTATGCTATTGCGATCATATATATGACCGATAGATTTACCTATGATCTTCACTCGCAGATAACTGTAAGGAATCTGCAAAACGATCTGCAAGGAATTTTTCAAAAGTGTAAAGTAAATGTTTATTTCGTGCAAATTGCACTTGAAAAAACAATCAAACTGTTCCATATCAAAACTATTCAGACTATATGAATAAGAGAGATGTTTAAATTTGAAATAGTTCAAAAATAAAAAGTTGATATGGAAAATTGTTGGTATGGAAGACAATGGTTGCTCTGGAAAGATAATTGTTGATATGTTAGTCACTTGTTCTTATTAAAATCATTGGTTGCTATGGAAGTTACAGGATATTACTGAAATTAAATGATTGCTCTGGAAAGTCAGCGGTTGCTAGGGATAGTCAATAGTTGCTCGGGACGTCTCTGGTTGGTACGAAACGTCAATGGTTGTTAAGGGAAGTCGGTTATTGCTATAGAAGTCACTGGTGGCAAACGAAAGTCAACGCTTGCTATATAATTCATTCGTTGCTATGGAAAGTAAACGGTTGATTTGGGAGTCCTATTTTTCCTGAGATAATTTAGCATTTGTTTTGGAAGTCACTGATTGTTTATGAGATACAATGGTTGCTTATGATAAGGGCCGCTTTAAAATGAACTGGATGTCAAGGAAAGTCAATGGTTACTCCGGAAGTAACTTGTTGCAAGACTCAATGTTAGCCCTAAGGCTTTAATTAAAATATATATGCACGGTTGTGCAATACCATTTTTTACGGGATAAGATGAGTATATACATGTATATATGTCAAGAAAACTCATCGCTGGGTGGAAAATATTTTGACCAGTATGTTATAATCTGAAAAACTTAGTACAGACCACCCAAAAATGATATTTTATGAAATATTTTGCATTTATGTTACTTAATACAATGAACATAATATGACCTTTATAAATTGATTAAGTTTTAAATGATATAACAAGCCTGGTCGGCATAAGACCTCTATGACCTTTATTCATGCGTTATTTGCAATATCCTGCATTACTGGATATGCAAGATTTATTTTGACTTTAATTGTAAAAAAAACATATTCTAATTTCTACTGTCAATGAGTGATCAATGTACCTTCTTTGATATACAGTTGTTGTGTTGAATAAAAAAACGTTAACCGTTTTAAATGTGTCTCTAAGTTAATGTAATTTTGGTTAAAGGGTGCTTTTCTTGTTTAAAAGTGGTATTGATTTATCAAGTAAATTACCGTAATGTCAAGTTGAAGTATGCAAAATGTTATCCATTGGTGAATTTTGAAAGAGGAAATTATGTTATTGTCGTTATTGTCAACCGTATAACATATCTGGAAGGGAAATGGTCAAACCCGTGTTTAAAATGGATTGAATAGGTATCATTGTATACAATGATATTTTCAAAGATAAAAAGAAACAATCATTTTGCTTGTATTGTTTGCTGGCTGATTGTAATTACTTGCTCTTAACAATAATCAATAGGAAACCATTTTCATAAGCCATTAGGATGATAGTAGAGATTATTTAGAGTTTACTTTCCTTTACTCTTAAAAAACACAACTATTTCCAAGCTTTTCTCCAGAAAACAATTCAATTGCGCATAAACCATAGGGTAAAATTTTGATTTTTAAATGTTGAAAGTTTGCATAATAGTGTCCTTTAAGACATATAACTGTCTTATGTTGTCTTATAGTGACAGTTAGAGTGACCTTAATTACAATCTATGTAGTGTCTTATATTTGTTTTAAATCATTTTCATATTTTTAATAATTATACGACTTATTGTTAACAGGAAATTTAACAAAAAGGTTTACTGGGTATATGTTCACATTATTTAATACATTTAAATTCATTTCTAAAGGTATGACGCTTTTAGCACAAATCTCTTTTCCAATGAGAAAAAGGGAATATTTATCTTATGACACATATTTTTTCAAAGATATATATTCCATTAAAGTGATATCATGCCCCTCTAATAGTATATAGTGGATCAACATATGAAAGCCAAAATAAAATTACATTTTGCAATTTTATAATTAACTTTCAATGAACTATTGTTACCCAAATTTCCTAAGGGAATGTCTATATATACTGAAAGAAAAAAGAAACTTTCTCCAAGTTTGAATGTAGATATGTTAGTACAGTTTTTCAATCCTTTTGAAACTCAATTTTTACGTTGAATAAACATATCGGGCTTTTATACGGGGATTAGCTGACCGATTGTGCGAACTAAACGAGTTTTACAAGCTACAACATGTATATATGTGTGTACGTCTAAGTGGTACCCTTGAACAACTGGCACATACTTTGCGAACGTTTCTTTTTTGGTTCAGTATAGTATATAACGTTCAATTCATAAAAAAGAGAAGGGCAAATTTAATCAGATTACTAATTTATCCTAAACATTTTCCAGTAGAATGAAAATCGTTATGCTTATGAAATGTCATGATCATAATTTCTGACATTAAATACTAGTTCGGAAGACATCTGGTATTTTGTAGGAAATGACAAATGGCTTTTGTTAATTTTAAAAGAAACATTATGCCCAACCAAGGGTATATAGTGAATGAACAGGTGAAAGTCAAAATAAGTTTACATTTTGCCGTAATTCTTTTCAATTTTTTGAGTCTCTTTGCATGAAAGATAACTAACTCACGTGGCCCAAGAAAATTTCTGAAATGTTCATGCGTTCTTCGGTAGACCTGAATTTACCCGTAACATTCAATTTATAATAATAGTGGGCAGTATATTTGTATTTAAGACAGATCTTTTTCTTGAACATTTTTCCGTATCAACTGTTGGTCAATCACCATTATAACAGACACTATAATAGTCAATCGTCTGAAAATATATATTCAATTTAGCTGAATTTGACAATAAAAATGACGCATGTGTACAAAACCTATGTTTGATCTCTTATTTTCCTTACAAATAACCATAAAGTTTCTGTAAAATCGAAAAGTTGCTCACAGACCAAGTACCAAATAATCTAATAATCTAGATTGCTCCAGAAATTTTATATCTGCAGTTTTCTTAAATCAAAACTCTAGTTAGACAAACATTTTCCTTAAACAGTGACAGAACTGTGTTGATATTGTAGTGTCGGAAACATATTTATATCCTGTGTCTGGTATCATACAATGAAAGCAAGCAGTTTTTAAATACCCGAAGAATACCTGCACACTTAAACATGATTTTGTTACATAATATATTTATGAAAGAGGTGCATATTTTGTGTATTTCCAGTGTCAACGGTGTATCCTTTTTATCTTAAAAATCTCCGTTATAGTAGAAGTGGTAACTCTTTTGGTACTTGTTGTACACTGGAGGAATGTTCGAGAAATAAGTTTGGCTCCGAGACAACTAAAAGTGTGTTATCCACGGCATGAACTAGTTATAAGTGATGTCAGAAATACAACTTGTGGAAACAGACTAACATTTAAAAAAGACCCAAAAAATACAACATACTGTTGTGGCAACATGAGTGACGTTTTAATATTGGTCCTGGAAAAGGTAATCCAAACATATTATTATGAAATTGTTATTTACATTTTAATATTTGAGTAAATGAAGTATTATGATACTAACATACAATGTAGTTTTGATTGAAGCTTTTGATTCATATTTTAAACAATTTCCAACACTTTTAGATATTTCTTCTTTTAAATTATCAAACATTAAGCACCACCGTTTTCAAGATATCCAAATACTCTGAACAGCAAAATGCATACTTACAGTGTAACAAAACGTCTTTGACCAAGTAGTTTAGGTCAATGCTTTAAAAACACTTGTCCGTCATCGCTGTGGTTTGAATCATTACGCCATGGAGTATGGATTCGTTTATGTGAGGAAGCTATTCATATAGCTCAGGGAAAGTCAATGTTTATAATTAGGTGCCAGGTAAACACAAATGTCACCGACCCTGCTTCTTATCATTCACTAATTTTTGGAAAGGGTTATCAAATATATAAACGTGAGGTCTTAACCTTGAACCAAGTGACCTTAAAACTCCACTAAAACTTAAAGGATCCCATAAGGTATGTTCCCTCTAAATATGAGACATAAGTAAAAAAAAAAAGGCTGTATGAAAAATGTAAAAATGTATTGTAAGCACATGTGATTTTGACCTTGTGACTACCAACACTGGACTATCCAAGGAATGTTCCTTCCAAATATGAAAAATATAAATAAGTAAAGGCTGTATAAGAAAATGTTTAGAAATCTATTTTTGGCACACTTGACCTTGATCCACTGACCTCATACTCAATACAAAGGAAAAAATACCATACAAAGTTATTTAATTTCCCCACAAAATATGATAGACATCTATCGATTTGCTTTATGAGCAAAGAGTAAAAATCTATTAAGCACTGGTTATCTTGACCCAACTGACCCCTACTTCATCCAAAATTAGAAGACTTGCCAAGATATGTTCCTACTTAATATAAAAGTGACCTGTCAATAGATAAAGGTTACACCTGTTAAACTGTAAAAATCTATTGACATAGGTGCTCTTGACCGTGACTCAAATGACCCCTTAACTAATCTAAAGGATGGGGACCTCCTTGGGCATATCTTTTTTAAAATAAGTGCTGAATGAGCAAAAATGTTAAAGAAATATTATATTAACGATTTACTTTGACATTGACCTTAGTGACCCCTAACTTATCAAAACAAGTTTAAAGACCACTGAAAGTATCCACCTATTAATTAAATGGAAGATGTTATTTTATAAATTAAATGAAGTAATCTGGAGTTGCCGTCTTAATAGGTTAAGCATACAAACTAAATGAATGGCAACATCATAGATTTAGTTTTGATAAGACATGTAAGAAGGTGTGGAAATTATGAAGTCGTTAGTACTCATATACCTTAAGGTATATCCAACTTGCCGGTTTAGGTTAACTATGTCCATTTTCAAAGTGCTGAAAAAGGTATTAACATTAAAAGAAATTGCAGACATAGTAAAGATACGAACTTGCCAAGATCCTATACTTTGTATTGTCAATTTTTAATCCATAGGCACAGATAGAACTTAAGATAACTACAACATGCTTATTTAGGGTGAGACGAAAAGACAGACGGACATATCAAATGCTATATGCCCGGGATATAAAAGCGCCATTTTCTTTCTGGAAAAAGTAAAAGTTCATCAGCAAAAATTTCGAAATAGCAGCGTGACATTCATTTTGATTGTTATTAATCAAATATATTGTGATGTGTCGTGATCATAATCATGATGATATGTATCACTACATATATATGTTGCATTCAATTGCAGGACGTTTGTAATTTACAATGGAAATAATTCATTTCAGATTGCTTCAGAAAGATACGATAGCGACATTAACCCAGGTAAAAATTTTAAGATACATTAAAATGTATCATCATTTGTTTTTGAATCTAATAATTCGAGCATTAACAGAACTCCTGCGCAACAAACTGATAACCACAATATAAAGCTTTGATAGACATGTAATAACTTGAAGTAGTGTTGATCATTATTTATTGAACATTTGATGTATTTATAGGACAATTCAGTTGTTTCAGGAACAAAATATGTTTAAATGTCTCATTTTACAGAAATGATATTTTTTGACCTGACGAATTTTGGCTGTGCATCGTCCAAACATGTAGTGTCAACGCTTAGGCTTACTTCTGCACCGGAAAAGTCATTAGGTAATGTTTCTTTTTGATATTTGACAAACAGTTTTATCAGCACCAATAATATATAGTTTTCAAGTTTCGGTAAAGTTAGTTAAAACCCTTTTAATTTGTCTGAAGTTTTGTATTGAAATTAATTGACACGTAATGATATTTACCGAAGAATATTATGTTATCCTTTCGCAGTTCCGGTAGGCATTCACTACAAAATGTCCCTAAAGATTGATTCCTCGTCAGTTGCAAATTCCGGACTTAGATATTTGGAAACAGAAGACATGGTGTTGATTGAGGCAACGGCCTTTTTCTACATTTTTTCACAGCTGAAAATAAAAATTGGGAATACTTTTGATAATAATATTGTACATTGTGTACAGTTATTATCTAGTAACGGCACAACATCTGTTCTGCTTGAAGAATTAACTTCACCGTGTAAAATGGCATCTGAGGAGTCATCAGAGAAGACCAGCACCATTGGAGCTACATTTTGGCTAACAGAAGGAGATCGAGTGTATGTGACCACATCTCATCCTCAAGAAATTATAAATCATTTGAGCATATTCAAGTTGTAGGCATGTTCACAAAAGTAAAACATGAGATTACATGCATTTTGATTATAACATTATACATGTCACATCAATCCTTCTTTCATTCTCTAAATGAATTCAAATTTAATAACCAAATTTTAACTTTCGTTGTTATGTTGATCAACTCTTTATGATAAAGAAATGATTATTAAAAAAATAAAAATCAATTGACCTTATATACCAGTAAAAACAAGGTACCTAAGTTTTAACAGGTAAAGAGGGTCAATTTATTATCACTATTGTTTAATTATTTGGATATCATAAAGGGTTTATTTAGGATTTTTTTTTTTTTTCGAAAAAAAAAAGTTTCACTTTTAAAGGGGTGGGTAGGGTAACCCCAATACTGCCCTTTTGTGCCACCAGTGTTATGCATGCAAATTTGGACAAAAGAAGGACCAGAAGACCAACCGGAACATGCTGACGATAACAGTAACATTTTTTTTGTAAAAACGAATTTTTTTTTTGTCAAAAACGATTTGAAATCTATTGTATAAAACTAATAAAGAAAATAATCAATCGTAAAAATATTATCATTGGCTCTCCCACGTGGAGGAAATAAAAGTATCTATCTATCATACTGAAGGGAAACAAGTGCACATTTCATTTTTCACTTTTTTCGCAGAAAGAGTCATTCGTTTTGGCAGTTGCTAAATTTCACAAGTAAATGCACTAAAAGGTATCAATTAATATGCATGTACATTGTGTATCAACTATGTTACACCTAAAATTTTTATGTCACTTGTATATACCGACAACACAGGATGCGCTATCTGTAGGTCATCACGTGGTAAGGTTAATGATATGCATGGGCTATTTTTAGAAAGACAAAAATCAATCATAAAAGAAACAAACTTTTGCGTCTTGAAAACGAATTGAAACGGAACATTTTCGTTTATAATTTATTTCTTCCTTCTACTTACGCTTTAAACCGATAAATCAAGTAAAACTAGAAATGCTATTTATAAGAACAAACAAGGATTACCGAAGTAACTAAAAATAGCTTAGATTTCCGTAATATTACTTCGTCTGATTCCGCAGTATGACGGAATCGCTCGAATTTTCACGATTGCAGCTAAAGCCTAGACTGGATTCCCGTTCCACCATGCACTAACAAATGTAAGCAGAAAACCACCTAACCGGAACAACATTTCCAAAACAAATGGCCGCTGTGGCCGCAAGCCAAAACACTTTGCCTTCGAACATTTGATTTTCAAATTGTTAACAATTTACAAGTTTTGGTAATTTATTTCGTGACTCAGTAGTATCATTCAAAGACAGACGTTTCTGAATTAAGTTATGTATGACACAGAAAGCCTCGCCAACAAATTTTGGTTGTTTTTGTCATTTCTGTTAATAATTCTGTTTGATGTTTTAAGAATAGTATATTTTGTGTCATACATAGTTAAAAGGTGTGTCAAAGTACAGTTAATAGCATCGTTATTATAATCAGAAAACACATGAAAATGTGCGATTGTTTGTCATGAACTTTACAAAATATTATGTACATTGTGAATATGACTTTATAACATTAACCGCGGCACAGACTTATAATAAAGCCATTTAAAAAAAACGATATTACACTAATGTAATAACACTTTGTGCGTTATAAATAAAAAAGCGTTGTTAAAGCGCTTCAATGTTAGGTGCGTCATTGAATAAATACTCTTTTTAACAGCTTACCAATTCTTGTTTTATATATGTGAAAAATTAGAATATTATATTCGTGTAGATTCAATACTAAATATATTGAACTTGTTGAATAAACAATATTATGCTCGCCAGTGTCGCATAATATGATTTTATTCAACAAAATTTAGTGTTAACCCTACACTCATTCAATGTCCTCAATTTATTGCACTTTCTAGAATAAGAAGTGACAGGTTAGTCTTAAGTCTTCAACCTTTAATTCGACAACCATGACATAAGGCTAACAATCGAGTATAGAGCCGTATGTGATGTAGAATAATCATGACTGTATGAATTATGTCAAAAAGATATCATTATATAATAATTGTGCGATATATGCACGAGCGCGTTTTATTAAATTTGTTATTATGTTTAAAGAAATTGTTAAACAGAGTTTATCTCTTGTTCCTATTCATAAACATGTTAGGAATATGCGCCGGTCTTGTCCAATTTAGTTTTGTAAAAACATACTAACGAACCCTAATCAATGCATAATTGCCATCAGGTTTAAGTGCAGACGTTTTGTATAGCACTATTATGAATGATTATTAAAGATATTTTTCTTCGTAACCAAGAAAACATTTACCAAGGTAGCCCATATCGCAAGGATATCAAAAGGGTCAACTCATGCGATTGAAAATTTTGTTCACTATTTAGGGAGTAAAGTGTTAAAGCGGCCAAAAAGCATAGTCGGTAAAGCCGCGTTACGGTATTCCGAGGGTCCCGGGTTCAAGTCCCGGTCAGGCTGCACAATTTTCTCACCCTGTAACATTTAGCGTGCGTGTGTTTGTGTCCAAATGCCTGTTTCTTGTGGCCGTCCTGTCACATCCAAGTATTATAGAGACGTCCTGTTCAATTAAGTTCATCTTTTGTCTGGTATCAAGGACGTTGCATATCTACCCGCAATACTATAAAATCTAAAGCAAGATACAATTATATCGAATTACCATTGACACATAAAGAAAGACATTTCCTTAAAGATAGCCATACACTATTCGATTAAAATTCATTATGCCTGTGTAATCATATTTAATTTTTTCTTATCATCAATTTAAAATGGTTTACAAAATGTGCATGTAAAAAGGAATGAACAAGTTACACTTAAGGAGAAAATAATGTCAGAAAAAATCACCCATTAAAACTAATTTTCGTAAAGGTGTGCATAGAAAAGGTACCGTATAAGTACTTTTTTCTGCGGGAACTTTATTTCTGCTATTTCTGCGGTTTGTTACGACACCGCAGATTTAAAAACCGCAGAAAATTAAGCCAGTCAGTCAGTCAGTTTAAGTTTATTTATACTCGGCGCCGGTATAACCATCTGTCCGAGAATATAGCATCCTTGCCGGTCCACTAAGGTAGTCACATCGGGGACGTCTTTGTCAAGCTGAATCTTCCTGTAGCCTATTCTTCGTTCGTTGGTGGTAGAGGAGTACGACAATACTGGCCAGGCATCAAGTTCCCTACTGACGATAACAAAAACGGCTCTCATTAGCGCCAACCCTCCAGAGTTAGTCACGACAGGTCAACCAATCACCTCTGGTACTTAAGATGACTTGACCTTGACCTGCCGCGTGCCTTCTCCGCGACGTGCACGCCTCTGGAGGGATTTGGAGAAGAAAATTAAGCCTTTCTCGGCTTTGTTTATGTATACATGTGTTGAAATTTCAGCTACAGGTAATGTCTAACTACATTACCTAACCATTATCATGTATCGTAATCGGCTTTTAATGGTATAAGTAGATTTTTCTTTCTGTCATGAATAAAAGATTATAAAAAAATCGTTAATTTGCTTGTTATTTTTGTTAAAATAAATATCATATGGTGTGATTTTCGCTCACTCTAAGCTTGAATTATTTAATATAATAAAATGACTAAAGTATATGGAGGTTGAAGGTGCTAAACGAGTCGAAATCTCAGGCTTTAGAGACAAACGACAATTCACTACCGTATTTGCTGGTACACTGCAAGGTAAATCTAAATTTTCTCTGCCGAATATTTTATATAATTAAATGCTTGATAAAACATATATTTTTTATCATTGCAAATAAATATTAAAATTGTGTTAGAAAAAATGTGTTCATGTGCAGTGTATATCGTTGTTAATACCGCTGTTTTTCAGTTTAAAATATATTTAACAACACTGTTATCAAAAACGTGATAAAATGACCATTGTTTGATATTATCATTAAAACCTGCAATAAACACGCTTTTATGTACAACTATGTTATGTGCGAATTTGCCAGTGTGTATTTTTCACGCTTACCTGTGAATGTCCACTTAAGCGAAATGATCGAAATTCTTTTATTCAAATTGTGTTGATTTTTTTTTCTTACAGGCGAATTTCTTCCGCCGCAAATAATCATCACTGGTAAAACAACACGTTGTTTACCAAGCTATAAGTTCAGGTATTCATGTTGAAAGACACGAACATTTGCAAGTTTTTTCCATAGATTCTTTTCAATGTATATACATGCATAATTTATCTGTTGTGAGAGGAATATAATGAATATATATATAATGAAAATAAGGACTATAATGAACCTATAAGATAGTAAAATACATGAATGCTTCAAATTTATACACAGACAGTATTAAATTTGTTGTCATTGTATTTTGTTGTTCTCTTTTTCTTAATATTTACGTAATACCGATATATAGTGTATATATACCGATACATGATGATTACAACGAAACACATTATCAGTCGTCTGCATTTACTGGAAGTAATGACACATCAACAAATCTTGAAATGCTGTTTATTTTTATTGGTTAATTGTGTACAAATATCATGATTTAAACGCAGAAATAAAACACTTGAATGGGAGAATGATGGTACCGCATAAATAAGAAATGCAGAAATTTAAGACCCCCAATTTTAACGAAAATCGCAGAATTTTAAGACCGCAGAAATAAGTACTTATACGGTATTTCAAAAATACAATAATTGTATGAAAATGATATGGCCCTAGTTCTTTTATGATTATTTCTAAATACTTAAATGAGGGATAAATACAGTGTATAAGTGTACATTTTCAAACATTGTAATATTGACATGTTTAGCTATACAGATATAAAAATTTAAAATTTACATCAAAAGATGACTTGGCAAATTGGACTGATAAATGGAGATTAAATTGAAAATAAGTACCTGACGTACAGGTATAGTTTATTATTCAAATAAAATGATCTCAAAGTACTGAAAAGCTATAATTGTAAACATTTGCATTATGGATCTTGACATATATATTCACTTCTTAAGCAAGTTGACATTTAATTTATTTTATTCCACATTGAGTAGAATCTTAAACGCAAATTGAATTGATAAAATATCTTTAAAAATGTGTTGTTTCTGAGGCATAATGTGCTTTTAAAGTTATGGATACAAAAGGGAAAGGAAGTTAAAGTAATATCTAACACTTAGATGTAGTCATTTCAGGACTGTTTGGTACTACAGAAGAATCAGGGACTTCCTTTAGTTTATTGTATAAAGCTAAGGGGAAAAACAATCCCGGTAGCTAATTATTTTTAAGTTTAAACGGGCAAGTGACTAGTATGTTTAGCTTATTCATACGTAACACCACATTATCTGTTAAAAGTCTGCCTTAGTTCATGTAACAAAAAGAACTGAATGCAGAGCAATTCACAAAACTTCCAAAAGCATCATCCCAAGGTTTAGTAATTGTAACACTCAGTGTTTGAAAATTGTAAAAGAAAATATTTTATAATCATCTGTTATGGAAGATTCAATAAAGATTTGTCATCTGCTTGTATGACATTTTATTATGCTCATTGCTCTTAATGGTATTGTAACAAACTGCGATATATATTTTTGTTGTATTTGTACTTTTTCACCGGACTCACTGGAGTGATGATGTCATCTATGATTATCATAAATGCATTCACGTTTTTCATGATTATTTGTGAACATTATTTATTTTCGATTCCTCGTAGATTTGATGAGTATGACGGGAAAACTTTCTTATAAATACGAGTTTATCAGTCTTTACTTTTTTGTTGAAAAAATAAAATGTAAGACATGGAATATAATGTTAGTTGTAAACGGATTAATATAAAATAATAAGAGAAAAATAAAAGTGGATTTTCTCATTCAGTTTGAATTACAGTTTAAAAATTGTTAAAAAAAGTTTAACAATTTCACACTTTCATTTGAGGATTTATAGGTTCATTGGCTCGGTGTGTTTGTACTGTTTTATACATTACATGCAACATATTTTTATGTACACAAGAGCCACTGTGATAAACTCATTTCTTATCGACCTTGTCTTATTTAGATTTTTTTTACGAAACTTGCTGAAACATCGGTACTGTATAATACGTAATGTCAACAAAATTAAAAATATTAGAATAATAAATCCTCCCATAATGAAAAATAATAACGAAATTAAGACATGACATTTATTTTCAGCACTTGATGTTTTGATTTTTCACCCGACATTATGCATGGACATTCACTTCTGCTTTGTTTTACTAACTTGTTTTGATCATGCTTAGCATAAGAATAACCAAGCAATTGACTTTCTGGTTTCCACTGAAAAAACCACCTAAAAAGTCATACGGATTCCTGGGAGCCGGTTGTTGAACGTGGTCACTGATATGAGTCTCTGTGTGCTGACGACAAGTGTAAACATGGTGTGGAGCTGAGATCTCTCTTGATTTAGTGCAGGTGTTTGGAAGTAATTTACTCAGTGTCCTTGAAATATCTTTCTGTTGACTTTCATTCAACGTGCTGTAATTGTTGACACTGTTTACATTTTTGTGGCCACTAATCTGAATGATGTGGTTGGGTGCAACGCCAGTATCATTTAATGTCTGTACCATCCCTTTCCTTATACTGTAAATAAATGGTATTTTTTATTTTTTTATACATTAAACTTTTAAGCAAAGTCAATCAAATTTTTTAAGTCAATCACAATATTTTAAAATCTAATTATTAATTAAAAAAGCTAGCAGCATTTAATGTAATTGAAAATTCATTAATTAAAAAAAAGAAATATTATAGATATTTGATGACATATAGAACACCTTATTTTATGTAATCATTTTTTCAAGAATAACATTTTTTAAAATTGCCGACAGAATTACTTATGAGGAATTTTGTTGTCGGCTTGTTTTCAAATGAAATTCTAATAGTAAATCTACCGTAATAATGTTCGCACAAACTTTCAAATTAATAAAACAGTGAGGTTACGGTTAAATTGAATTTTTTCTGTTTTTTTATTTTATTGAAATATATTTTAAAGAAAATTGCTCTGATTTATGTTAAAGAAAGTTGTAAAAGAAATTTTTGCATGATTTTTCAAATATATAAAACAAGATTTATGGTTAAATAGTAATTTAATACATGCCACAGTTTGTTTTAATTAAGAATTGAAATGAAAGTTTGTTTAATTTAATTCAAAAAATAATTTTATATAATTTTTCTAATTTGTATAGGTTTAACATTGTGAAAATATTAAATATTAAAAGTTCTTTTCCTATTAATAAAATGTTTAAATGCAATTTTTATTTATTCCCTGCGGGCCGGAGCCCGCAGGGTATTGGTACGCGTTTAATTTTTGATGCATGGAGGAGCACGTGACCTGTTTTCGGTACATGGAGGAGCATGTGATCTATTAACCGTACATGATTGGTTAATTGACCTTTTCGAAAACCTAGCTAAATACCGTTAGCCGGTACGTTACGGATTTACCTCGAGTTACATCTGATTAAGAACATAGAACCATTACGTGATATTTCCAATTTTCTATAATTATTTTACCGTTTAAGGTGGAAAATCTTGCATGATGTGTTTGAAAAAAAATATTATCAATGATCAATGTTTCTTTAATATCTATCTCAAATTTTACAAACAATAAATTGTTTATAGTGAAAATCTACAAAACATTCGTAGTGGCATCTGCCATAATAAATAGAGATATTTTCTGCGTAAATTTGTGTAAATTTTGCACGGAATTATTCATACAATGGTATTTAATCATTTTCTTAAAAAGAAATACCGTAATTGTTTTATGTTCGACATTCTCTCCGGCCTCCGGTCTTCAACGGTCACCAGTCTCCATAGACCTTCTTCTATTGATCGATTATTTTCAACTATATTCCTGATACAAACGTTTATTTATTTTTTCCCCAAACAATGTTGAAAATAGTTAAATGAAATATCTTTACATCATTAAAAATGTTTCCCGCAGGAAACCATTTTACTTGTTACTTGCCTGTATGGTGTTCAATTTGGCTTATCTATGTTTGCTGCATGCTTCATATCCTTCATTATGCTGTATATTTTGTTAATCCCCATGGGGGTTTCCATTTTCAGGTACGTTAGAAGCTACGGTTAGGAAGAATGGAGAGTTTGGCTCCAACATTGCTTCTGGACGGCTATTAGCAAATTGCTTATATAAAGCCACTGGACAACGTGCCGGATTTTCAATAACTTCATAAGCTCTTGGCTTTATTTTTCTTGTGTCACGAGGATCAGCCCCAGTCCTAGTTTTGGTTTGGCGCTCCTGACTATACACCAGATATTCGGAGCCATCATCATCAGACATCAACTTTACATCTCACCAACAAAGAGAATGAACCTCTGTGCCAGTCCGCATACCAAAAAAAAATTGGTGCAAATAAACCACATAGAATTTTGAACTGCTCTAGGATTGTTTCCACCAAGCTGGTCAGCTGCATAGAATTTCTCTATATCGTCGGATGTTATGGCAGCATCAGCATTTGGGTTGTTGCCTTTTCCTTGTGATTTTAAGTGCTTTGTTTTTGCTTTCAACACCTGCTTACATTTCTGGAAAACCTGATCTTTGGATACTGAGAAGCCATATTGGTTCACATTGAGAAACCTTTGAATGCTTTGGAACTTTGATATGAGAGAGTTTGGCTCATATTCCTTGCCATCTGTTTTCCTTACTGCATAGATAAAGTTACTCACATAGGCAGATAACTCTTCAGGAGGGATTTGAAGTATTGGCCTACTTTCAGCCACAGAGACCAAAAATTCTTGGAATAATTTAATGTCTTGGTCAGTTTTAACTTTAGTGTTCTTATTAATGTCATCTTCAAGAAATTTATCAACAACTTCTGTGTTTGAAGTAACAAATCGTGGATTACCAATATTGATTGTGTTGCTGACATCTTCATCTTGTTCAGTAGGATGAGCTACCGGTTCATTCTCATAGACATTATTTGGAACTGATTCATTTTCCTGTTGCAAGATCATAGCTGCCTCAATCAAATGAAAATCAATGTTAGCCAAGAACTTATCTTCTTCATTGTCTATTTCAATGTCTAACTCAATGTTGCTTTCTTGTGACATTTTGCAGAAGACAAAAACTGATTTTCAAGCTTTTGACATAGCTACTATTAGTCTAATAAGCATCTATTGATACAGATTTTATGTAAGGAATAGAACTGAATAGAACAGAAATTTGTTAAAGGGACACTCTTTTTTGTACTGAATTGTTTTTGATTATAAAATTATTATAAATTAATTTTTTTTCCTTTTTTTTTTAAATTATTAATCTGCTGTGAATTTAGAAGAAAGTAGTCCGGCAAAACACCAGTGAAAATACGGAAAATATGTTTCACTGCAGTGAAAGATAAATTTTTATAGTGAAAATACGGAAAATGAAAATACGCATTTTATTTCATCAATATTTCTCAATATTTCATCTATAAGTATATAATAAAAAAAATTATGTAAAAATTAATGTTCTATCACAACTGAAGCCTGCTTAACACTATTTGTAATAATTATTATGTTTTTTTTTATTAATTTTGCTGAATAAATCATTTTATACAATAATTCAGAGTTTAGGTCATTTCAAAGCCTAGACACGATTTAAAGAAGTCACTTGATAGCGAGGTCGGGCCTGCTTACATAGCGAGGATAACAGTAACACGAGATTCTCAAATTGATTTGAAATCTTTCGCCTGAAGGACAGCGACATAATGGGTAATAAGTTTGCCTCGGAGGTTATTTTGGTTCTGTCCTATTATATTTGGAACACGCCTGGAATCAGTACCAGCTCTATTGTTTACCAAAGTAAGCCGGGAAACATACTTTTCTGGTCTCCTGTCTCATTATGGTGCCCATTCAATTGATAAACGGATCCCGTTGCCAATTACGATTAATACAAATGCGAAGTTTTACGAACTTTCGTTTTTCCGAAATTGGACTCATAGCGAGTTCACGATCGTTTGCACGATCGTTTGGTGAGTAAACATTTGACTGATTCAAGTGTGTAATACATTCTTAATAAGTTACAGTTAAAATGATATATTAATACGCATAAAGTTTTAAAAAAAATAGAAATAGATGCCTGGGCAATATCATCTTCCGGTATCCTTTTCCCGAAATGGAACTATCAATCCCGAAATTCGATTGTGATAAGTGAATTTTTGTTCTCTGATGGGCGCATTCAATTTAGATATCATATTACACATAGTGTATGGTAGTATTAAGTGATTTGTGCGGCCTATAGTGTGCAGTTCGAAGTGCATTGTAATCATTAAATGCGTAGTAAAAAGTGTGCAGCCGCCGATTGGTTTAATAAATATGATCATAATTATGAAATGTATAAGATTTATCTACATATAATTTTTTCTTTGAGACTGTGCCTTATTTATACTAGTCTATTATGCTATTGTAATATTGTGCATATGGTAGTGAACTCTGGCACACATTTAATGAGACATCGTTTTTGTGTTAAGTATATACAAACTTTGAATCTGGAATGATTACAGACTTTTCACTTTCTGCGTTAGATAAAGACTCTATGGAAACAATCATAGAGTATAGAAAACTTGTCTTTTTTCGGGCAGTTGTGTAGACTTCCGTGCCATTATTCAGCCAGGCAAATATTAATACAACGCTTTATTAGCTACCTGAAAAGTGATGGACAAATATCTGGCTTTATACCCGATATAAACAGACTTCTCAAGAAATACAATCACTACCGCACATTTCCCTAAAATCAAAAAATGGGAAACACTATCACATTTACATGTGATAATTCCAAAGAATTTTCTGAAGAGGGAACGATTCATCCAAAACTTTTCGGAAACTATATCAAATATTGACCTTTTGCCAAAGACCGGGCACCCATGTGATCTTTGGATTATGGCAATAGTGCACCCCGATTTACTTCCCAGGTATTCCGTCGCGGTTATGCTTGCCACGTCAGTTTACAGAACTATGTGTGAAAATATTTTATTTATTAAACTTTTCCCATGTCAACAAATAAGTGGGGCAGTCAGTATGGAACAATATAATAAATGCATTTGGCTTAAACTATTGTTTTAAATGGGTCAATCAATTCAATGGAATAATTTAAAATAATTGAACTAGGCATAATAACGAATGATAGAAAATAGCTGTATTCTGTCATATAGTTTTTAAATTGAGGGACAATTTGTTGTAATAAACAGACTTGTAAGTTTTTCTCTTCTTTTTTGTATTTGTTATTTTTTTTCATTTTTTTTTCATACATAACTATCATTGTCACTGTTAAATACCTATTGTACATTCATCAAGTAGATTTGATAAGTCATAAAGTTAAAATGAAATTGTAATATTTTGTTTTTGATTTATATTTCAAATTGTATTTTCTCAAATAAAATACAAAGATGCGTGCCTGCAATATATAACAAAATATGGATACCAAAAAGGTATGTTTTGACAAAGATTTTTTTTATAAATAATTCTAGTTTTGTTTAAATTTTGTTTATTTAAAATAAAAAAGTAGAAAAGCTCCCTGTATTATGCAGAAATGAATTTAATTATTGTAACTGTTATTTATGACCATAAATAAGTGAAGGGAAAGTAATTATTAAAATATTTGTTAAGTAAAGATACATAAACTATTCCCCTCAATTGTCACACTCACTAATTTTTATTAAAACTGCGGTTTGTTTTCTTTTTGTTGATTCCATGGATAGGCTTTCTCGAAATTCCCAAATATAAAACTGTATTGTAGCTAAATTTGATAATTTTAGGTAAAGACTAATTCTTTAGCATTATTTTAATTTATATATACGAGCTCGTTTATATTCAGAACTTTTTAAAGTAATTTCCTGTCTCATGAAACATTTTCACATTTCATAACCCATTTTTTTTTAGTTGTACATCTATATGTACAACTTATGTGCCATAGGTGTATTATATGTTGTATTTGTATACGTAAAATGGTGATGCGCTTGTTATACTTAAACCAAGTTATAAAATGTATAAATAGCACAAACACATCCGGCGTAAAAGTCACCGTATAACAAATAACAAAATATTATACATGTATATCAACATGATTAACGTGCCACCGAGGATAGAAAATGAACATATCCATTTTTTTATCATAGGAAATGTCATAGCCATTAAAATGTTTATGACTATTTAAATTTCACTAAAATGTTATTCTATCTTGTATTAAAGTAGCATTAAATAAATATGTAAACATATTTTGCCGTCGGCCTAAAAACCGAGCATTCTACAGTTACATTAATCTTTTTGTAACAGTATTGTTGTAAATCTCATCAAATATTGTTCATAAATTACAATTTTTAACGGAAATTTTAACATGCAAATGAAGACTATAATCAGCTTATGTATGCGCTACGTCACAGTGTTAAAGTTGCTATACGGACACAGCAAATATAAGATTTTCTTGTGCAAACACACTTAACCGTTTTAGCTTCACGGTGCACTAGGCCTGGCGTTTAGAAAAAAAGTAATCATCTCATTAAAAAGATTAAATTTGTATGAAAACATCCGTAACAATGCGGAAATACACCGTTAAATTAGGACTGATACTTATAGTCATGTTTGTTAATTTATTATTGATGTACGGATGATCTGAAGGCGAAGTTTCACATGCAAACATAAATTATACATCCGATTTCGCCACAATGAGGTTGCTGATGCTCATAAAACTCATTTTAGTTGTCTGGACACCGAAATGAGATCTGGAGTCGATGTGAAACCCAACTTATTTATGAAATGTCGCTATTTCTGTTTTTATAAAACCAATTGTAACTTTAAACATGTTATGACTTCAACCCATTATAAAATAATTGACTTATAAAGCGAACTAGTACAGAATTGTGACACTTATTTACTTATTTTTAGAATAAGACACAATACAAAACGGTCACGATTCAGTTGAACCCAATGAATACGTTAAATAGAAATTTCTTTTTTTTTAAAGAAATTCTCAATAATTATTCATTTCAGTGTAATTATCTATCATGTAAAAATCCGGTACTTTTAGTCTCGAATAACAACTTTTGTGAAGTATTTGTTTGCGAAATGTTTTGTTTAACATTTAATTTACTTGGATAATTGCAGGTAATATAAAGTGTGCAATTATTTATAATACGTTTATGAATACTTATTTGAAACTGATTTAAGGAACAAGAATATTGTAAACTCTTTCCTAATTTATTTATAACTTTTAATTGCTTTTGAATACACAGTCCGTCAATGTTCGTTTCTTTTCTAACATATATTCTTATTTTATTAAATAAACTAATTGATATTTCTTAATTGATATATATTGTACGAGGCTGTCCAGATCATTCGTATACACGGTTATTAAATGATTATAAGGATTTTATTTAATTTTACCCATGAAATATGGTGCTTTATTTAATTTTACCCATGAAATATGGTGCTATATAAGTCAAATATATTTCATATTTTTTCCCGGCTGGTGAAAATATGTGGCATTTTCTCATATTCCGTGAAAATATATTCCATATTTCACTCAAACGAACAAATATCCTCTTAATATTATGCTTCACTCTAGTCCTCTAATAAGGCGAAAATTTGACCTAAATCAATCAAGTAATTCCGCCGTTTTGTTTATGTTATAATGTCAGTCGTAAAATGTCACAATTTAGTCACTCATAATTTCTTTTCCAATAGTCAATTGAATAGGTAGATCTAATGGAATAAGTTATCACAAAGTGATATCTCTAAATACTGATTGGCATAATTTTATTACTATCTGCGCTGGTATGTATTATCGTCTTATAATTACGAGGCCTCCAATCCAAAGTTAACGGGAATGGTCGGTGTTTTTACAATTGGCAATAATGACAATGGACAAAGCAAGGATAAAGTGTGCGCAAGAAACGTACCAGGCTGGTGTAACTGGATATATGGGATCGCGAAATGACGCGCCATCGCGCATCGTCTTACATACAAACGACACGATGGTCGTTTCGTCGCATCGATGGAATCTAAACGAGCAAACTCTGCAAAGAAGTTTATTCATTTAATATATAGACTTTTCACTCGAGATTGAAGAAGGAATAGAACGAAATACATTTGGCTGATCAAGCTAAAATACGCATTGGTGTTCCTTTCTTAATGTCAGATTTTTGTTTGAGATTGTAACAAAAACGTCACTAGATATCAGAAATGTGTAACATCTCATGTGCGCTATTTCGCAAGGTAGTGAGAACCTGACAATCCTTTGACGCTTTTGATGCTGTCAAAGTGCTCCATGACGATGCATGTATGATGTACATTTATGTAAGACTATTTTATTGTAAACGGTGATTGCAGCTCATTTGTGTTTTTTGTGTTTGTCAGATATGTACGTTTTACGTGCAAAAATTGTCATACATGTATGTATGATTTGCTTTAGAGAAAAATCTCAAGTAGTATAAAAATGAACTTTCTGGACATCCCTTATGTTCTAGGACAGATGACAGAACACACTGTGAAATTATGTTATTGTAATCAAATGATGTAACAAATGTTTTTATTTTATGCTTTTCAGTGGATTACTGATTTATTTGTGAAAATTATTGTTAATCATTATCAAAATATAATTTCACACTTTTCAATGATGAGACTACTTTTTAAAGAATTTCCCCATGCGGTACCTCAATTTTATTATTGTTGACAATTCTGACATTGTAAGGGCTGTTCAGAGAAAATCGAAGCTAAAATTGATAAATAACTGAAATTTCAAAAGTAATAAAAAGAAGAAAACTAACTTCAATTTATTCAAAGTACCAATCAACAAAAATATCGTCTCTAAATTTGTGTTTCATTTTTACAGCATTAACTTTCGGAAAGGTCATTTGAATAAACACTGATCAGCATCTTTCGAACATATCAATATACTTGCTAAATTCACTCGCCAGTGAGGTGTTGTGTATTAGTAAAGATGTCAGACTACCGAACTGAAGGTATCTGGTTCGATTCTTTACCAACACCACTTTTATTTTTATTCACTTGCAAGAATTAATTTGAAATCGTTATACGAGGGTTGTTCAAAAAGTAATAGGACTAAGAGTCTTGCATCTTCATAATCATTTCAATTAAGAATATTTTTATATGTACAGCGATCGAAAAATGTTTTCTTCAATTTAAGCATAAACTTATTGAATTATTGTGCTTAACGCGTTTTCCCTGTGTTATTGAATAACTATGGTAACACGCACCCGGCGCAGCACATAAAAACGTTATTGAAGCTTAGTTGTACCCCTATTATATTCATAGTTTATTTTCTTTTTTTTCCCCATTTATTCGACCAACACACTTTTTGATATTTAAGTGACATTATGCCTAAATTTGACGTCATTCAGACATAAATTGGCGAAATCATCAAGTTTTGAACAGCAGTGGTCATAACGTTAAATGTAGAAATTTAGCGTTCGTTAAAAAACTGAAAATGTGTGCGATCGTTAATCTTTGCCAACAAATTGGCGATACTCCTTCAGATACATACAGAAACATAAAATTAACACAGTACAATTAATCGGCTATCAGGATACTCGTTCTCAGCTTGCGCAAGCAATTCAAAAACTGCACATACGAGATCAAAAACAGGAAAGGATGAGAATGATAGAGGGAAATTGACGAGACGTTAGTGACGTCAAATGAAAAAGCGCTACAAAATGATCGACGGTAAACAGTCCACGAACTGTCCGCATGTTTGATTTCTGCATCAGGTCTATTGATTCAGTTCTGCCCAAATGACTTGATTCAAACAAAATTCTATTTTATTTAACTAGGTATACGTTATATCAATAAATTAATGTATAATGATAAACGGTAATAATAAATATTTTTGCCCGATTTTCTTTTTAAAATGATAATCTGTTTCTTGTAGGATAAATATTGTTGTTTTACATACATAATCATATTGTTTTAAGAACGTGAAGAATATGTGTAAATTAATTCTATTAATCGCTTTGTCATTAACATGAAAAGTTCATGCCTGTTTAATCTATATTGATTACTTTAAGAATACAAGAATAAGAGAAATAGCGTAGAGTGGCCGGCTATCCGGCTTCTTTTTTTTTCTCGAAGAGTGGAACGAGAGTGTGGTCGTTTTCTTTCTCACCTTATCTCCACATATGAGGTCTTGTCAAAGTTACATGATTTAGACACTAAGAACACTATGGAGAATTCATTCAGAAAGGATGACGCTTGTTACATTTTGTTTTTATTTTACGACGTCATAAACGTCATTTAATGTGCAGTTAACGTGCGCCGGGTCGCGTACCCCTTGTCATTTGAAATTTAAACAGACTCGTTATTTTTAAACATATTTTATTGATTTTTTTCACTGTATGTAGAAGATATGTTCCGATATTATTATCTTGTAAAATTGTGCACGTAAATTAAAAAATGCCAACAGTAGAACTGCAGTCCTATTACTTTTTTAACAACCCTCGTACGACACCTGGTTTTAGCATACCTTTTAAGTGATGTTTTTATACACAAATACAATTTTTTATTTCATGACGGTATCTTTTGGTGACAATATGCAATCTTATATGCTTTAGCGCATATACGCTATAAAGGCAAAACTAAAAATATATAACACACAACAAAAATGTATGCAATAATTTTAAGAGAATGGCAATTTTAAACTTAAAAGTAAAAAAATCGCTAAAACAGGATTTGAACATACCAGTTTACGACTACATTTGTCAAATGAAATCCCCATACAAACCGCGCTATGAGGAATCATTAATTTACATCGTAACGTTTACGGAATATACCGACTACAAAATCAAATGCAAGAGTGCTAGGTCAATGTTGTTGGACAATATCCAAGACATAAAATAGAAAAATTGTTTCCGGTCAATAACTAGAATAAGGAATGAGATATTGTAATCAAAGTTGGTGTAAAGCAAGCTGATATGAAGACCCAGGTTGGTACAGCAATTAATTAAAATAATTCTTTGTACACTGTTGATAATTCATTTACTACAGGTTGAGTTCAAATTTTTCTTCAGACCACTTTGTTTTTGAAAAGACAAAATTGCTGGTAGGGGTATTTATCACCATCAATGATAGCTCTAGTTTTAAATTGGTTATACATTTCGAATAATAAATAATAAATATACCACTGACTGCATCTTTTACTTTTATCTGAATAGTCATAGTTTTTTAATGATTATATTTCAAAATGAATATGAGAAATGAATGAATGAATAAATAAATGATAGACTACATTAAACAAGAATAATCTTATTAAATTTTGATTCACCAATACATACTCAAAATGATTTATCATCTTAAATCCATAAATCCAGTCGTCTGAATGAACCTACCTTGTAAAGACAAATAGACCTGTGTCTAATGATAACTGAATTTTTCGAATCATAGAAAATCGTTGCAAATATAAGAGTTAACATTTTTATACAACATTGAAATATATTGGCCGTTTATCAAAACAAAATGTTCTTATGAATTGGATCGTGGATACTATGGTAACACATAATTAAATTAAGGTGGTTTCTATGGTAACTAAGTTAAATTAAAACAATCATTACAGGTTTTTGAGTAACAAAAGAACCATATTAAAGTGTAAAAAGTAAAACCTGTCTATGATGATGATAATGATAATACAGAGAACTGTTAAAAGCAAATGACGGTTATTGCTGCAACCCAATCTTATTCTTAATCGTGTCATTTTATATCCAACATTAAAATACATTGACCAAAAAATTGCTGTTATATCTATTAGGACACAATGCGTTTTTGTCGAAGACTCTTTGCTTCTGTAGAAGGATTCTGAAGAGAGCAACGGTACTTGATATGACCAATGGCGTGGTTTGTGCAAAAGAATATAAGAGAAATCGTAATTTATTTTCCTAAAAGGTTTTTGACTGTTTACATTTGACAGGAGTTTACAGAAAAGTTAATATACAAATACAAATGGAGAGGGTGACAATCAGCTAAGAACGTTCAATTTTCCCTTCAATTAATTGCTTTGTATTTGTATAGACCATATCCATTCCCCATTAAGCACTTAGAGATGTTTTTTCACCATAAATAACACTATTTGAAGAACTAAAATGAAATGTTCGTTAAAAATGAAATAAAAATCACAGTAATGTGGCATTGAAGTAATACTTTTTAATTGATTTATATCATTGTTTTATCAATAGTATCTACCATTTCCTCTTACTCCTTAATCATAGCTAAAACTGTATTAATATGAGAATACAACAATATTTGTAAATAATTAATTTGATTAATAATAAATTAATAACATAATTGTTGCTCATTATAGAATAAAATTTATGTTGCATCATTTTAATATCGATATATTGCTTATAAAATCTAGCACCTTGGATCAGGTACGGTAGTTTTTTTTACAATGTAAATAGGAAAACGAAAATGTATCAAGTAAGTTGTTTTTATTTTACTAATTCCACTTACATTTACAGGCCTTAAAATGTACGCTAACGACATTGGTTGCCTTTGCAATCGTCAACATGAGTGTCTTACTTCCTTTGGTCGTGCACTGGCACCTATTAAGACTCGACCGAGGCGAATCAGAATGGTGCTCTGCCTTAGACGTCACAAGTCAAGGAAACCCAGACCTTCTTGGACAGCTTATAGTGAAGACTGACAAAAATACAAATCGAAACAAAGCATGTGGCAAACTGAGTACCATGTTGACAACAGTTGTTAATCAGGTAATGGTGTTCAGATTATTCTTTTATCTCTCTCATCATATGAGTTCGATTTAAACAATAATTTAAAAGCAAATTTTCCGTGTTGGTTCTTCTTTTTCTGTTGATGTGACTGTAGGGTATGTAGCAAAAGTAAATGTTATTTATGATATGTCAATTATATATCGTCTATAATTTATGAAATACAATATAATACAACTCCATACCTAAAGGTAAATCATTGTACATATAAATTTGATATAAATGCTTTAAACAGAAAGTTCAGTCAGAATGTTTATGATCATATAAGTCAAAAGTATTGCTATAAATATTTAAAAGGACCTTGTTTCTATGAGCTTTTTTTATATTCACTATTTTAGAATATACATGACAGCTACGACAGTGACGCTTGTCCAGGTATCATCTATTAACACCATCAAAACTCCGCAAAGCTCGCCTGTTGATTAAAAGCTATAATAATTAACATTCTCCTTTCATCAACGTATATCATAATATTAATCAATACGATTTTGCACCCGTTACCAACGTCACCCACATAAGGCAAGCTTTACATTAAGCAAACAATGGTATTATTTTTCAACGTTTCAGGTATGGATCTGAGCTTTTAATGCAAAATCCTGATATATAATGTATTCAACATAGATAAATAACTTGGTCCTGTGGATGTGTCAGGATAATAAACATTTAAGCAGTTTTTATTAGTGAAAATAAATACATGTGTACATGTTTGTGGACCAGTATATTTGATTTCTTCTATTCTAATTTGTGTTGTTCCAGTATTCATACTTGAATAGTACATAATCACCCTTAGAATTTGGTGTCTGCCATCTTGTCTGTGAAATGCAGGCTTTATTGCATCTGATTCTCTTTAGAAATTCCTTTTTGTTTAGTTTTTCCCATTGTGTCATCGTTAAGGGCACATGCTTTCTTTAACCTTTGGACCATACACACATTTTCATTGAATGACACGAACATATAACAATGAAAGTTTTATGATGACCACCGTATGAATACATCTGTGGATATTTACAAACTAAAAACTTCATAATTTCTAACTTTCAAAAGTAGCGTCCATGAACAGCCAAATCAAACCGGGGCTGCAACATTTTTAATTTTGTCATTTTTGTGCGTTCTTTAGAGTCCGTTTTTCTGTATTTTATGAATCAATATATTGAAAGGTAGATTAATATATATCAGAAAAACATTTATATTTCAGAGCCAGAGATTCTTGATTTAGGTATCAAAGCATTCAACTGTACAGCTTCAAAGAAAGCTGAATCTACGTTACACCTTAATAACGTACTATCACATGCAAAACCAGGTACTAGTATGTTTAAAATATTTGAAAATAATTAAACCGCTTTATGCATGTGCTTTACTTAATACTCATTATCCTTTTTTCATATCGATATTGTAAATGGTAATGTAATGGAATTTAACAATTCTTTATATTACAAGAAGTTGCAAAAGAGAAGAGGTTCGAACGGTTATGAACATCCATAGTATTCAATAACATTTTTCTTTGTACACCGTGTTATAATTAAATGGAAGATACTCCTGAAAGGACATATTCTGATACAAAACAGTAAGATCCGGCAATTTCAGGGTGTTTTTTTTAAGAATAGTCTCAAAAATATCAAGTTTTAATGTTATATGATTTATTAACCAATTTCTAATTGTATTGTTTAGGCCTGATGGCAACTAGCTTCAATAATCATTATACCTGAAAATATGAGTATAAGAATTACCAATACCTTTGTATTAACCAAAACGTCTGGAAGAAGGATGATCCCTCGGAAACATTGATTACAACAAAATTACATGCAAATCGATTTGAGTCTGTACATGACAATTGCAGACTCGATTTGACTGAGACTGTTTATGAGGGATAATGACAAATTGCAGCATCCCTCGCGTCCCTAGCATCGGATTGTGTGGTACTCAATTTTCAATACATAAAAGGGCTGGAACCAATGATCAAAGGAAACACTCCCAAAGTTACAAATGTAAAATAATAATCTGATTTCCTTTCTAAAAACAAAACACATGTGTTTGCCTCAAAACCAGTATCTGGAGCATACACTTACATGTCAGTATCAACAATTATGTTCATAATATTATTTTCAGTACCTGGGAAACGTACTAAAGTATACTGGACCCCCGTTACATATATGATTACACATCATATGAAATACATGCAGGAAGAAGGGGCTGTCTACATCAAGCAATCTGGCTATTACTTTGTGTCGTCTTTGCTGACAGTAAGAGCAAACAACATGACATCGACTGATACCGTCACAGGTTTCGAGGATACAATGAGTCACGTTGTTAACGTAATAAGCCATCAAGATGGGGCTGAACGAGTTCTTCTTGAACACGTCAAGTTTATGTGTGAATTATCCTTCGGACATGCAGAATGGTCAAGTAATATAGGAGCACCTTTTTACTTAAATGAGCAGGATAGCGTATACGTGGCAACATCACATCCGTATAACATTGTCAGTGGTCACAGTAATAATTATCTAAGCATTCATACCATTTTGTAAGAAAAAGAAAATTAAAAGAACAAACAAACAATAAAAAGACAAACAAACGAAAGTGTACTTTAATTTGTTAGTTAGGAAAAATTCCATCGCATTATTGTTTTAAATTTAAATATTTTTCTTTTTTTCTCTTGACAGTATATCTGATATGCAAACTGATCCCCTTCATTTTATTTAGTTTCCCGGATCGTTTTCTCGTTTAGGGCAAACACACTTGTGTACCTTGGTAGCATATGTCGCTCATCATGAAATGGCAATAGCATGACACAATGAAGGTTCCATGATAACCGCCATATGAACACATAAAATCAAAATTTAATCAATTCAATTTTAATGTTGAACTCTGCTGATGCCGAGTCTAGGGGGCGTACATGATAACTTGTAATGTCGACTACCGTCTATGTACTACAAGCATGCAACATTTTCAAGTTTGCTTTGTTTTGCTTTCTGTTTTTCTCTATTTCGTTACCATTTTGTTTTTCTTTATTTTTAACTTGTTTATGTTCAATCATTATTATTGTATTAAATGTTACTCAGAATACAATCACTATTAATTGGATATGTTCAACACATACAACAGCTTCTTATTTTAAAGTACCACAGCATCTGTGTAACAATGTAAAACAAACAATTGGATGCATGAAAAACATCGATGATAAAAACATATTTACCTAATCAAAATTAAATTTTCATAGACGTTTCTAAGACATGGCTCATTTAAAAGAATTCTATTCATAATTGAACATATCACCGTGACGGTGAATTAAATAGACACATATCCTATGTAAAATGTAAACGTTTTCTTGAATAAAAGTGATTTCTGAATTACGAATGGTTATAGTTAATCAAACTTGTAGATAAGGATGATGCTGATAGTTATCAAATTTCTATCGATATACATATTATGCCAATATTTATAAAATCACCAGACATATCGATTATTTACACTTCTTTCTCTACAACTGTCTGGGCAAAAGCGAATCTTATATTAAGTTTTTTTTATTTTGTTTTATTTTTGTTACCGGTATTTGTTTCCGCAACCGAGCACAGGTCCAAAAGAGTTTGTATTTTATTTAACTATGCATAATGCCATCATTATTTCGCATCACCAAATCTGTGGCAATTATTAAGTAAGGATTTTATATTGAGTCCTTTAATTTAAATGGAGAACAAAAGTTGTTAGATCTGAAATTTTGTTTAGACTCGTAAAATGAAAATGAGGCTTAATGAAGTACAACCATGGTGTTATGATATGGAAATTTGGACTAGCAAAATAAACGCACATTTAAAGATAAAATTGATGAAATCGGATCCAGTAATGGTTTAAACTATGCGATCACCTATCCTTATTGTTAATATTTCAGTAGGTTTGAAATAAATATTATTTATGTGAATTTATATGATATTAGGCAGAAATGGTATAATAACTAGACGAAAATGCTCTATAAATGTAGCAAATTGTAATATATATTTTGCCAATCTCAAATCCTGTTAGTTATCACAAGTAGATAATATCTTTTTAGGACAAAAAACATTTAGTGATAGGTTTTATCCCTAAAAATGACTTTAAAATATTGATCTTTTTCACCCTGCAATTTTGTTAACAATGTCGTTCTTATTGAAAATATATTTTTTTGGATTGTTTAAATGCTTTTACTAAATTAAATGTAAATTAAATGTAATTTATGAGATGGATTTTCGTTAAAATGAGATAGAGTTTTAACGCTTTAAATAAAGCATAATTATTGAGAAATGTATAACATTTACATATTATGTTACAGTTAACATTATGTTTAATCTCTTTGACGCCTATGTTTTATCAATTTTAAATTATGGCTGCGAAGTATGGGGGTTTATGAATGCAGAAGTTTTGGAACGAGTACATAAACATTTTGTAGGTTTATTTTAAATGTTAAACAGTCAACAAATACTTTGGCATTATATGCATAATTGGGGAGATTTCCTCTTTACATTGAAAGGCATATTCGTATGATAAAATATTTTCTTAAGTTAAATACAGGTAAAAAAGATAATTGTATATTGAGAACAATATTGTGTAGACAGATATATGATGTTGATGTGGTTAATTTGTCAACAAACTGGGCTTCAAAAGTTAAAAACATTCTTCAGTCAGCAGGATTTAATGAAGTCTGGTTATATCCCGATTCTGTTAATATAAAACTATTTGTACCTAT
Source organism: Ruditapes philippinarum (assembly GCF_026571515.1). Classification (NCBI taxonomy): domain Eukaryota; kingdom Metazoa; phylum Mollusca; class Bivalvia; order Venerida; family Veneridae; genus Ruditapes; species Ruditapes philippinarum. Next base: position 55,194 of record NW_026857405.1, read on the forward strand.
TTTTAGGAATAGATTACGGGATATTTATATAAGTTGTTGGAATAATGGTATTCAATCTTCATCATTGTTAGATGTATATAGGGAAAATAAGATCACATTTGAACAATCGTTATATATAAAATATATTGAAAATGTAAAATATAGAAATGTATTAGCAAAAATTAGACTCTCCTCACACAAACTTAATATCGTGTTAGGAAGACATAATATTGTACCAAGGAATGAACGAAAGTGCACTTTATGTTATATGAATGATATAGAAGATGAATTTCACTTTATCCTTAAATGTCCGATATATTCTGAGTTAAGAAAGCAATACATTCCAAGATACTATTATTTACAACACAAGTATGTTTAAATTCATTTCATTAATGCAAACTGGTCGCAAGAAAGAACTGAAAAATTTAGCTATATTCTGTGATAAAGTATTTAAACTGAGGGATAGTTTGTTATAATATACTGACATGTAAGCTTTACTCTATTTCTCTGTTTTTTCTGTTGTTTAAAAAACATGAAAAAAGTATCATTGTAACTGTTAAATGCGCATTGTATATTCATCATGTAGATTTGTAAAGTTATATGTGAATATGAAATTGTACATATATACATATATTTTTTATTTATTTATTAATAATTGTATTTGTCTGTTTTGTGTGGGGTTTTCTTTTCTTTATATAAAAAACGTAAACAACGTACAAAATCAGTAAACGTATTCATTTTTCATATAAAAATGAATTCTATTAATATTGATCATGAATTATTAAGGGGAAGTAAATTTTAAAATACTGGTTATGTAAAGTTACTTAGTTATTCCCCTTCATTTGTCACAATTAAAACTGCAAGTTTGCTTTTTTGTGTATTCTATTGATAGGCATAACATAAAAGAAAATGTATTGTAGCTCTAATTGATAATGTTTGGTAAAGATAGGCCAATTATTGTGTATTATATTCATGTATTCATATGCTTTTTATGTAAATTGGTTTCTCATTAAACATTCTCACATCATATAAACCATTATTTTGTAATATTATATATTCATGTCATGTGTCATTTATGTATTATACGTTGTATTTGTATATTTAATATGGTGATGAGCTTTTTGTGCTTAAACTAAGAAATAAAGTTTCTGTTCTGTTCTATTCTGTTCTGTATAAATCATTACATTTAAATATAAAAAGATTTTTGAAAAGGTTTTCACGGATGAAATAATACCTTGTCCATTTAAAAAAATTCTTTGGCACATTTGACTAGTGTATTGTGAATGGCCTGTCATTGAATTTTATCCCGTTTAATCAGTATCAGAGAATTGTGTATAAATTAAAAAAGTGAATTCAGCTATTTATCAGGTAAGTGTTTAATTAATCAGCGATGATTCCATAAGATCTGTCGCACGGTTGAGATACGCCAGACAGATTTTGTTTCATTAATACTGACTAACAAACATTAAGATTCACACAACAAAGTACTATTCTCGGAATACTTCTTTGTCGAAAACACGTCGTAACATTTATTTAAAAAAAAAAGAAAAAAAAAAACAACAACAACAACAACATGATTTTTGTGTAAATCATATGCAAAGGAAATCATTACTCCTCAATACTGCAGATTTTGTGCTACACCTTACCACATTAACCTCACATAAAATTGCATTTTGTAAATGACATATAAAGTCTTAACATTCAATGCACATTATAGTAGCAGCAAATTTTTACCAATTGCTTTCGAAAAGTCATTTAGGAAGGGATCGAAGAATCACGGGGTTTAAAAGTCATGGAAAGATTCTAATAGTTATCGACTAGAAGTGTTTTACTTGCTCTTTCAAATGTAAGATTTTACATAGGGCGCGAATATTCCTTTCAAAAGATATGAACCATATACGAATTTTGATAACATTGTTCAGCCTCATTTACTGTTTAAATGTAAAAGGTATACGTACATATATCAGTAATCAATTCCATTTTAATGTAGCCAATCAGCTCTTAGACGCTAGGATTGATCGATAGTAGATATTTGCTCTAGGTATTGTTAAAGGAATAACAGCAGGGTTGTTCAGTACATTCACAGTGTCATATTTCCCCAACGATTATCAAATTGTAAAACATATAATCGAACTGGAACATATCAACGGTAATTTATATATACAGATATACTTTATATTTTACTTTTTTAAATGTAAGGTTAGTAAGGTCTCACTTACATTGAAATTAAAGTTGTGTCAAGTTAAGAATGGTTATGAATGAATCAATTTGCACTCAAAGGTTTATCAGGTATTCAATCAATATCAATGTGACAAGAGAAACATACTGCGATTGTGTACGACATTTATAAAAAGTTAAAACGGGGGATTATGTAGGACGTTCAGTATAAAATAAGTTGTAATGTCTAATCATAACCTTGACTTGTTATTTTAACAATATTTTTTCTTCGTCTCAGTCCTAAATAAAATCAAAACTTTTTGAATGCTTTTAAAGAATAAATCTTAAGTTGTTTTCAAGGCTTATATAACATCAACTGTTTTACATTTACAATACTGTTATAATAAATGTTTGAGCAATTCAATTTTATAACATTCAACAACAACTTGCCTTTTCAGACTCTAAATTGATAATTGTAATTGATTTGTTTTACTGTTGCCATTATTTAAGAACACATTATTTGTGTATCAAACTAAGATAATTTAATGATTGATATCATTCTGAAACCTGGTTTTTATCCGAAAATTAAACAAGCAGTTATCAATCCATAAGTCACTTACCGGTTAAAACCCCATGGACCATTGGCCATTCAATTATGCTAATGAATGAATGAATGAATAAATTAATGAATGAATAAATGTATGAATGGCGTAAATGAACTTTTATCTTTAAACAATTTTAGAAATAAAGAAGTTTTAAAAAATCATGTTTTTTCAAGAAAATTCTAAGGTAAAGGGGGATAATTCTGATAATTTTTGCGCTGGAGTTGTAAACCTTGTAACATATGATGTGGTTGATGAACAGAAACATATATTTGAAGTTTGAAGTTAACACCTTAAGAAATAAAGACTTTATAGTGAAAAAGCGTAACAACTTGAATCAGGCATGTTGACGAGGCTGACACTTGGTGAGTAAGACAGCTCTCAATATTCTGCCTATAGTCAAGATTGAAATAATGTGTATAATCTCTATACTGCCATTTTCCATATTTTAAGTTTCATAAAAATGTTTTCAGAACTTTTTGAGTAATCACAAATTTTGTTAAACTTGCATTTTTTTTTAAAATTCTGGAAACAATGTGATCCCTTGGAAGCATTTATCACAACAAATTCACGTGGGGAATGCAGACTCGGTTTGATTGAGTCTGTACATGAGGGATAATGAATAAGTGCAACATCCCTCACGCCCTCTAGCATCGGCTTGAGCGGTACTCAATTCTCAACACTTAATATTGCTGGTATCAATGATTCTGAAGGACCAGAAAAATAGAACAACACTGAAGTGAAGTACGGGGCAACTTTTTACAGCTGCCCACAGTACTTGACACCTGCTGTTGTGAAGTATAAAAATCTGGAAACAAAGTGATCCCCCGGCAGCATTTATCACAACAAAATTACATAAAAAATTGCAGACTCGATTTGATTGAGTCTGTACATGAGGGATAATGAATAAATGCAACATCCCTCACGCCCCCTAGCACAGGCTTGAGTGGTACTCAATTCTCAACACTAAATAGTGCTGGCATCAATGATCCTGAAGGACCAGACAAATATAGCAACACTAAAGTGAAGTACGTGGCAACTTTTTACTGATGCCACACAGCACTTGACTTGATTTACCCAGTTTAAAAATAATATTGAGCCTCATTTTCAATGACCATACACCATAGACTGCTAATAACGCGTTCGCATTAAAAAAATAATGTTGCATTTTGTTATTTATGGCATATTTCTTGATTAAAACATCATTCCTTTACTATTATAGTTAATCCATTATTGCATGAGCATTTTGTGAAAAATGACTGTTTTCATTGAAAAGTATCCCGTTACAAGTTCAAATTGCTATAAAACTATAAAGACTGATTCAATACTAATCAAACTTGGCACAAATGTTGACTGGACCATTGCCTATGTAACAGCAGTCTATAATTTCATGTTACTATAGGAATGAGGGAACATCTCAAATTTGCGATGAAATACTATTTTGCGTTGATTTTTTCCATCAAAATTGATTTCAAAGTGCTGCAGCTTCTCAATGTATTGAGATAGAGTCAATGACTTTTCAGAGTTTGTTACACGTTACCTTATGATCGACCTGTGGTCATTTTTAGCATCTCACAAGTCCAAAAATTTCTTGCCGCCCCCATCAAACCCCCAAACAGAATGGGACACATCCCCCTTCTGACAACCCCCTGGTGTATCTTTTGGAAAAGGGCGGCGCCGAAAAGTTGGTCACATTTTTTAGAAACATTTCTTAAACAAAAAAAGGTGTTGGGGCCTTAATAAGGCGTTTTTCAACATTTAAGACAACGAAAAGGGGAGTGAAAAGGGCGTTTAAAGGCGTGTATATCTGGTAATGGGTTAAAGGATACGCTGCATTGATGAATATAAGCTTGAATTACTTATGTATGCGCAGCGTTTGCGTAGTCGTTGCACGTGCTTCAACAAACACGCAAAAGTTGTACAAGGTTGTCATTAATTAAGTATGTAGCAAAGCTTAGCTACTATTTCTACATTTAATACTCGTTGGACCAAAACGCTCAAAGATCGCAATCAAATATTATGCACTTGATTCAATTAAATTCAAATTCTTTATAAAGATGATTAAGGCCACAACCACAAACATCACAATAAACACAAAACATATTTACATATAATAACACGTATCCACAAATATGTTCCTGCATCTTGAAGCAACGAAAAACAAGAAACAACAGAGTTGCATTATTTTAAATATGCCCTTAAATAAGGAAGATAACTTTCAAGTATGAAATTTAGATAATCTAGAGTGTTGCTATAATCAATTGTCATATAAAATTTATTAGCATGTTAACACTACAATAAAGATGATCTCAGCTTTAGAGCATAAAATAAACATAGCTAACATTTGATTGTCTGTTTTTTTTTTCAGGATTGCATTAATATATCAAATTTGTTCAAAGTTGGATTTTTACAATATTTTTTATTATTTATTAAAACAATTTTCCTTATATTACTATAATAAATAAAATAGAATAAAATTCATTTTCAATCTGGTCTTCACAAAAGAAACAAGACTTTGATTTCTATCAATACCTCCCTTTTTCAGTCATGAAAGGTTGCGACGATGACTAAGGACTTACTAAAGCATTTCTTAATTTCTTGATGTAAACATTAACTAGTTATCACTTGTATTATTTGTGTTATTATATTAATATTTTTGTCATGTTCTTGTTATCATTGACATATCTTAAATATATAATTCATATTTTTGCTCAACTATGTTTTCATCTTTCACTCGTATTTAGCCATTTCATTAAATTCATATCTATAATATCATGAACGGGTTTATATCTGCATGAGCCTGATTTAATGAGCTTTTCAATAAAAAACAAATATGAACGTACATTGAACTGCAATTGGACGTTCAAATTTAAGAAAAATAATGTACTACATGTAAATGAAAAAAAGGATGAATCACACATTTTTTGTTGCATTTCCAGACGACATTTGAAAATAAAAAAATTAAAAACTGGCTTAAGGTGCTTCTGAAGTGATTGTATAATATGTTGTATCCAAATGGTATATGCACTACAGCAAGTGAACGGTTTGTTGTAGTTGTAAAAAGTTGCCCAGTACTTCTCAGTGTTGTCATATGTTTTCTGACATGTGTTTTGGGGTCACATATTAAAACTATCTTTAACACATGTTTTTCTGTCACTAATCGATGCTCTAACGTTGTTTAAGAGTTTTCACGAACAGCGGCACCTTTTGATTTACGTGTGTTAACATAATAATTAATAAGATAATTATTTTTTGTTATTTAAGAATAAAAACATATTTGATATGTTTCGTTCTTTATAAAGATCAATGAAAGAATGTCTTTAAAATTATTAATATTAATACACCGATAAACACTTTCCAAACTAGCAGACGACAGGTTATACTTATCAGTAGTTTTTCGAGTCGGTTGCTTATCTCACTGTATAAATCGTTTGTTAAATGGTCTGACATATGGTAGTTAAATACCTTGGTGTTGAAGTATATACTGTTACGAAGCTAAGATCCAAAGCTTTCCATTTGTGTAAAATATTTTAAAATTGGACAACAAACTAGCGGTTAAAAACGGTTTAATTTGTATTGATTTCGCGTAAGAGATGCCGAATATACTTGAAGACAAGATCAACAACAATTATTTCACTCAATTTCGGTTCCTTACGTAGTTCATATCGAAAGAGTTTATGGGTGTATTGACTAATTAATTATGCGGAAAAACGGTAAGGGTTGGCATACATATTAAAAAGGACATGGTGAATGTTAGCGCTCATTACGTTATTTTAGACTTAAGTCATATCCATATCTTTATGAAGAAAAATAAAGTAAACTACATCCCGTTCTTTTTCATTTGTTCTACAGAATTATAATTTTAAGAATGTGTGAATATTGCAGTGATTTACATGGACATTTTATATGGTTATCACCATTTACATGTAAAACTTGGAGATTTGAACAATGAATTATAATGTATGATTTCACTACACCTGATTCCTAATTGTAATTCTTGTAAATATACTCTGACTGAATGACTTAAAGGGATACACAAGCAACATTTTCATTTTTTAGTTTTGAATTGTTCATTCATTATTCTGTAAATGTCCTTAAAATGAATACACTAGGCGGTCACAGGAACAAATCTTTTCTCATTATAAAGATATAAATGATGGTTTCCTAACCTGACCCACGTGGGTCAGGTTAGAGCGTTACGATTTCGCAATATTTGTCATAGTGAACTTTGGAAACGTTAAAGAACATGTCAAATGAATGACTTAGACTTACAGTTTATATCATACAATACCCATAATATCTGTGATTGTAACTTCCAGGATGTGTTTAAGTCACATAACTTGTTTTAAAACTAACCGGCGATTCTGTCGGCTTCAAAATTTCGTTCAACATAATTATATAGATATATTTACGCTTCAATCCAAAAATATATAGAATTTAATACAGACTTTTATGCTGTAATTTATGAAAAATGTTATTATAGCATGATTTGAGTTCATTATATCATTTTAATATTGTGTCATTAATTTGCCTGAGTATCACTTTAATGGCATATACAAAGCAATAATACATTGTTCATGTAGTTATATCTTCTAAAGATGTTCTTTTATTTGACCTTGAACAATTGTGTATTATTTGAATAATAGTAATATTCTTAGCTGCATAATAATACGAAGCAATATCCAAGAGATGTGTGTCTTTCCACTGCCGGGAATACATCAATTCTAATTTATTGTTTTGCATTATAGCAGCAATATTTACATATATAACAAGTGTCTATTCATATTGTTTTATTGTTTCAAAACTTTTATAGTTTTGTAAAACCAACTGTAAGGTCATAATAGATTTATCTATTTTCTAACTTCCATCTTTATTGGGCATTGTGTAATCCATTCAAGTAGGGTAACATTGCTTAAATGTGTTTATGTTTCAAACAAGATTAATCTGTTAAGGTGTGAGGCCTTTTTCATGCAAATTAGGAGCAAATTAGATTCAAATAGGCTGATTTTCAATCATGTTATCTACTTTTACATAAATGTAATGTAATTCCATAGCATTTATTGTCGTTGTAGTTGTCAATATAAGTGTCTTACTTTTTCTCGGCGCTTATTTTGACACTTAATCATTTAAGTATATATCACTGCTTAATTCTTTTGCAATACGTTTTTTCTTAGAGATAATCTAAAAATAGTGTTCATTTAATTCATAAGTAGTACTTGGTTAGATGTAACAATCACAAGTTTGAAAATATTGTAGACAGTCGTGTACACAAACTCTTTGCTTTATCTCCTAACAGCGTTTGCAGCGTTTGATAATTATATTGAGTTGCTTACCTTATTTGCATCTTGTTATTTTTTTTCTTTTTGTACAAAATGACAGAGACAAAAATAAAACAGAATCATTTACCTAGTAAACCTGTTTTTGTCTTTACAGGCCTTTATCGAAATATAGGTTACTATTAAAGTGTATGCTCCTTTTTTTGTTATAATGATAAACAACTTTTTTATATCCTTATTGACAGTAGAATTATCAGTAGAATTGCGAGTAAAGATAACCGGTGTTAATTGGTCTGACTTGTAGGTTTAACCGTAAATCTAAATACCTTTAGTGTCAAACAATGTGGTGAAAAATATATAAATATATTCTGAGACGAAGCTAAGATCATAAGCTTTTTATCAAATTGCCCTAAACTTGCGGTTGAATACGTCGTTTTACACTGTTTTAGCATTATTTAGCATGTCGATTTCACACGACGATAAGAGAAGCAACCCGTATTTTTTCACTCGACATAACTCAGTTATTTACGTAGTTCATATAGAGTCTCTCAATGGGTGTATAGTCCAAAAATATAAGTTAGAAAAATACGCATGAGATGCATGTTCTTCCTTATTAATTTCAATCATATTAAATCTTATAAAAGGACTGTACAAAACATTCAGTGTATGCTAAATATATCATATTATCTCACTAACTTTTTTATACTTCTTAAGACTTAGGTTAAATAGAAACGTAGTTTACATTCAGATATCCTGCTGGTGATTATGTCATACGAAAGGTAATCTTGTTTTATATTTTTATAATTTTAAGTGAATTTGATAAGAAAACATATGAACAAAATAGATAAAAGACATTTTTAAATTGATATAGTAAAAGGCTTTCCATTAAGATAAACACTGTGTACAAATACAAATTTTCCATTTCAAACAAGGACAAGAAAAGCATTGAAGGGCTTCCAAGCAAGAAATGCAGAAAGTGAAGATGAACTAGTAGACATATGATGACAAGATATTCTTATAAACTTTTCAATGGTTAATTGGTTTTTACCAGAATGAACGGACGAAAGACATTGTTCATTATGAACTTTGATTGGCATGCTAGATATTAGAATATTACTTGTTATTTTTTATGATCGTGATTATTAATAGCAACGGATATACATGTATACAATCATTTATAATCCATATGTGTAACGCATGATCAACACCACACTAAGTCTTGTGTATTGTCCCTTATTATGTTATCGCTATTAGCGAAGACCCCCTTAAGGTATCTGTTCACACTTAAAAATATGACACTGGTTATATTACCATGTTAATCATGTTGAGCATAAATGTTTATTATACAATAATTGTAATATCTATTTTAATATAAAAAAATAACAGATTTTATGAATATTGTTTTCCTTTTTTTGTGTTTTATGTGCTATTTTAATACTGATTTTATACGTTTACTACTCATTTTTTATTAAAATTGTAAAATAAATTTTAAGAATTCAATTATCATAATGACCGACGATTATAAGTCAAAACTTAACTGGAAAAAGTCAGTAAATTATGGTTAATCCTTCAATCTTTAATATTGTTTATTCTTAAACCATGTTCATGTACATTTGTTTTTTTCTTTATCATTTTTTAAATTATCAATCAATTGAATAATTTATAAAATCTAATTTGTAACTTTGAACAATTCCTCGGCATCTTTTCTAAACACGAATAACAAATTAAATAAAATGTTTCAAAGTGTCATATTAATACCATAGAAATGTACCTTTTTGTTCAATTATTGTACATATTTATTGTTTTTATCTCATATAGATAAAATGAAACATGCTATTGTTGTTGTTGTTTTTTTCGAATTGTATGTTTATGTATAATAATAATCAATAAATTTGAGAGTTGATCTATGTTTATTAATTATTGTAACCAAACTAAGTGACAAACATTCATTTTGGAAAAAAAGCTTATTTAACTGTAAAATATCTGTTCTGATCTGTAACGATATCAAACATCTACTCAAAAACCGGGAGAGATCGTACAATAAACGTGTGATACTATTCGCCGGTCAAAATAGACCGGGAGAGACCGGGATTTACCTATAGGAGTACATCCCTCTATAAATAGATTTTCGGAATGTTTAGGTCATCAACTCATCATTCTATGTACTGCAAAATGATTAATAAAAAACCCGAAGAGACGGAAAAGGTTATTTCATTTGAAAATGTTTGCATTGCGAAATTCTCCAGTTCGCTATTCATTGTACATATCGCGACATTTCATTTTTAATAAATCATAATCAAGCACCCTCATACCGATCGGAATGATCGGCTTTTATTATGACCGAATAAAAGGCTCGAGAAGTTGCTGTCACCCTTTCACAAAATCTGATTTCATTTCATAAGGGGCGCCGCGCTTCGACGCGGACGCCAATAAAACTGATCGTGATAAACCAGCCTATGACTGTATGTCAAGACGAACAAGGTTCAGTAAAATTATATAATCTTATGTATCTTTTTGATTTTCTTTAATCCAATTTTAACACAGTGTAGGATAAATATCGGTGGCCCATAAAGCTTACCGATTTTACAAATTGGGATGACGTATCCGATGCTCCGACCTACTTAGCTAAGCGGTCGGACAGTCGATATAATTTTATTTATCATCGTCGGATACCCATGGCCGAACCATTAACATTCATCAGCATGTTATGTGACATGTTTATCAATCGTGGGTATCCGACGATGTTTGTTTATAAGCTTTATTGATAACTAATCAGATGAAAGTTAATTCTAACAAATTGATCATTCGCATATGGTATCAGGTATCAGTCATACTTGGTGTGATATCGAACGTAACCATTAAGAGCACCCATAGTCATCCATAAACCGTATCCAAAATATAAAATTGATTTGTTTTCTACTATGATTGTTATCAAGCTTTAACAGTTATGTTTTCAAACCTTTATCAGTACAAAGTAAAGCAAAATTGAACGAATCATTTAGCGCGTATCGGATCTTTCCTGTTATAATGCTACTTCTTTAGGTTAATTTAAAATTCGGGCACTATTCACCTTATTTTTATGTAGAACATCTGCTGTAATAACAGGGAACATATAAAAGGATGTACACATATGATATACAATTATTGACTAGTAAGCCATTGAATATGATGTGGTATTCACCGGCAGATAACATATTGACCGAGGCGATAGCCGAGGTCAATATGACTTTCTGCCGGTGAATATCACATCATATTTAATGACACAAAATTGTTTTATTATATGAATAGGCTATAAAAAAATCATAGAAAGTACAACCTTATACATGTACAACTTTTGACTGTTTTGTTGAAGCGCGGGAAAAACGACGCACGTGGAAGGCGTGCAACAACTACGCTAACGTTGCGCATACAAAAAGTAATTCAAGTTTATACTCATCATTGCGGCGAAACGTTTAACTATAATAGTAAAGTAATGATATTATAATCGAGAAGTATACCATAAAGAACAAAACGCAACAATTGTTTTTGTTTTGTTTTTTTTTTATAATCACGCGTAATTAACAGTCTACGATATATGGCCATTGAATATGGGTCTCAATCTATTTTTAGACTGGGAAAATCTAATTAAGCCAGTGAATATGATACTACACCCAGTGAATATGATTGTATAAAAAGTTCTGTTGACTACTGTTTGGAACAATGAGATTGCAGCTATATTTAGATCATGTAATAATATACAATTATTGACTAGTGAGCCATTGAAAATGCCGTGCAGTTGACATATTGACCGAGGCGATAGCTAGTCAATAATTGTTTTATTATATGAATAGGCTAAGAAATAAAAAAAAATCACAAAAAGTACAACCTTATATACATGCACAAATTTTGCCTCGTTGAAACGCAGGAAAAAAAGATGCAC